>NW_024468535.1:0-27626 GCF_001632365.1 Laetiporus sulphureus 93-53
CTTATCGGAACTCGAGACAAACATTTTGATCATCCCCTCGATCGTATAAATCCTCTCTTGCTGCTCTCGATTTTCATGGCACTTATTCTCAACTTGCTCAGAGGGTCGACTCGAAGGGCCTGCAATTTTGCCTTGCGAATGCTCAAGCTGATCATCGAATGTGCTATACAACAGAAAGGTGCAGTCTCATCTGACGATCAAGAGATTCTCAAGAGATTCCCCACGGACATTCGAAGTGTCCGGAAACTATTCGACCTCGATCCTGTAACCATCGTCTGGGCAGTTTGTCCAACTTGCTCATCCACGTACGAGCCTTCATACCAATCTGGCATTCCTGTCTATCCTGCGCGTTGCCGGTTTCGACGCTGGGAAAGAAGCGTGCCCTGCAATACAAAACTCACGATTCATGAGGTGCGCGACGGACGCAGCGTACGTCTACCACGATGCCCGTTTGCGATACAAGACTTCGATTCATTTGTAGGGCAGCTGCTCTGCAGACCGGGAATCGAGGACGCACTTACGCTAGGAGGCCAGATCGCGCAGACGCACCGTCTCTACGATATCAGCGATGGCTCTGTCGTACGTGAATTCAAGGACAAGGATGGAGGGCCGTTTTTACGCGTATCCGGCACCGAGATCCGTTTACTGTGGAGCCTTTCAGTGGACTGGTTCAATCCCTATCTCAATAAGATAGCGGGAAGGTCGGTCTCAGAAGGTTCCGTAGTGATGTGCTGTCTGCTCCTGCCTCCCAGTCTGAGGTATAAACCAGAGAATTTATATCTCATGGGTATCATTCCTGGGCCACATGAGCCGTCTCTGGAAGAGATAGATCATTTCCTTCGACCTCTGATCGACAAGCTCCTGGTTTCCTGGGAAGACGGCGTCTGGTACACTCGGACGTACAAACATCCTCGAGGACGACTCACGCGCTCCGCGATAGCACTTCTCGTCACAGATCTCCCCGCAGGAAGAAAGGTTGCGGGTATGGCTGGTCCCTCGGCGACTTGCTTCTGTGCACTGTGTGTTTTGCTCTTAAAGGACATCAACAATATAGATATGAACAAATGGACGATGAAGGCCAAAAAAGATGTCGTCGTTTTTGCCAATGAGTGGCGGAACGCGAAGACGAAGGCTCGACAGCAAGCCACTTATCGTGCCCACGGTGTAAGATGGTCACAACTGTTGAGGTTGCCGTATTGGGACCCGACTCGCTGTGTGGTGGTGGACGGAATGCATAACCTGCTTCTTGGGCTAGTCCAGTACCATGTGCGCATGATTATTGGTATGGACATGCCAGTCAACGATCGGTACGATGACGACGTTGACGATCCCGAGAGCATGCGCACGCCGGACAGTACGAACATACGAAAGGAAGTTGAGAAAATTGAGAAAATCTTGGTCTCCGAAGATGCTGCTAAGAAACTCGATCGAAAGTCGAGATTGGCCTTGCGACTCATGTGCCAAAAACGAGGTGTGGAGCAGCCGTCGTGGGGGTCAACGAAGAAGCTGAAGAAGAAAGTCATAATTGATGCGCTAATGGTGAGTCCACTGCAAAATTCGTATAGGTGTAAGTCACAATGATACCTCTAGGGGAGCATGCGCACCACAATGGCAAGACCTTCATTTGAGATACCTGCACGCTCGATACCGATTGCAGCTCACGATTCAGTCATAGGGAAAGACTACGTCGATGAATGCGCAGAGAATATTGCAAAGAAGAGCGAAGACGACGAATCGAGTAGGGCTGTTGCAGTATTTTCTGGAAAAGACTTGAGAAATTTGCAGCACGATATATCACAGACAACCCGTCCGACATACTCGAGTGGCCCACCATGCAACATGGGAACGAAAGCACGGGGAAAGCTGAAAGCAGACCATTGGAAGGCCGTAATCGAATTTGAACTACCCGTCTCCCTTATGAAGAGATGGAAACCTTCTACGGCACATACACATCCCGACAGGGACACTCGCTATGCCTTAATTCGATCCACAATGTTGCTTGCGTGCGCGGTGCAGTACGCCACATCTTATATCATCTCGGAAGAGCACAAACAGATCTATACCGAACACATGCATTCCTATGTATCCGGGATACGGGAACTGCGTCCTGATCTATCTCTCCGTCCGAATCACCATGCTGCCCTGCATCTGGGAGATTTCTTATTGAGGTTCGGACCAATACGAGGCTGGTGGATGTTTCCTTTCGAGAGGGTGATAGGAATACTGCAGCAAACCAACACAAACGGCAAATTGGGTCAGTAAAAGTTCGATCCACGAAAGGATGGTGCTCACGTAATTTCAGGTCAATTGGAAAAAACGATGTTAGAATCATTCTGCGCAGCGGCGAATATCAAAGCTTTCTTGAAATGTGCTGAGTGTCCAGACGTCCTGCGGAAGTGCTCGTCTATTATCGAAAGCTGCTTCAATGAAGGTGACCGCGGAACGTTGATGTCAGACATCCGTGCCTATCTCGACTTTGGAGCTGTTCAGGCCAAAGCACCTTGTGTCTCGGATTGGCGCGATTGGCAGGATATCGAGCCCGATCTCTATGAGGCATTATCAGCAGAGACGATGGTGCTTGCATCTGAGCTTGGCGACTGGAGACTTGGACGAAAAGCACTCAACCATGAGCGATACACCATTAATGGAGTCCGCTTCTCCACATATCATGCTGGAGAATCTAACAGTCTTGTATTCTTCCAGCCAGCCGTAGGTTCGGTGATGATCCCTGGAGTCATTCGCAGCATACTGTCCATTCCGGCGGCGGACTACTCCGAGTGTCACCCTAACGCGTACATTATCCTGGTCATATATAGGTACAAGCAAAAGCCAACCGAGATGCACGATCCTTTTACCGAATTTCCTGACTTCGGTGCCAGCATATGGTCAAAAGTGCTTGACAATCACATAGAAATCATCCCTTCGAATCGTAGACTGTGTCATGCACTTCGACAGGAATGGAGCAGTGTCACATATGTAATGAAGGCTCTCCCAACCAAGGTATATCTCTTATTCTAGATATGCATCGAACAACATCTCACAAAAATGTTAGTACGTGAATAGAAACATCTGATCTATGCTCGCCTCTTCATGTAGTACACAAGGTCTCCATAGCTCTCGTATATAATAATGATTGGTTCACCTTCCTTGCATATGAGTGCCGTGATATCGCCGTGAAGGACCGAGACAACATTCTCACCACCCATCCCAACAGAATTGAAGAAGCCTGAGATGTGCTGTCAAGAGGCGTTCACATCGTCTGTCGCAATCACCATGCATAGGGGTTTCCACTACTAGTACAAGTGCGAGACACGGGTAGATATGAGAAATGCGCGCCTAGCGACCGAATATCGACTTGTTGATCCCTCGTCAGCCATCAACATAGTCAGCCTACAAAGTGATGTTCAGAATGGTCAAAAGTGCATGCGTATGGGCTTACCAAATGAGGTATTTCGATTGCGCTCGTGTATCCTACTTGCTGGCATTCAGACTTGTCAAGAGATGCCAGCCACTGCGCATCATAGAATGATCGTGGCAGCCCACGGACGTACTGCCGGCTAGACTTCAGAGATGATACTGTTAGTAGCGATATACGCAGAAGGGCCCTGTTTCCCCTAGACTGTGGAATCCTAGACATGGCATGAAAAGTGTCGATAGCATGGCACAGTATTTCAAGGTCGTCATGACGCCAAAGCAAACGTGCACGGCGGACCACTTTGAAGTCTTGGGTAATACCATCATCGGTGTGATCGGAACTCATTCCGGCGATATCAAGTAGCTCGAGAACCTCTTCTATAGCACCCCAAAGCGATCGTTCGCTCGCCTTATTCGCTTTGACGATACCCATTCTGCGGTTGAAGATCTAGTAGAACAATTGTCAGCGATAGAATATACCTTGATGGCAATACTCACTCCCTGGCGACGAGTATTGCGCCGAAATGCGGCTGCATTCTCAGATTTCTTCTTGTCTGAGTCCAGTCTTCCGGCATCACGGATTTCTATTCGCACACGCTGCAATTTCATAGTGCAGGAACGAGCGATAGCAATCTGTGACATAGTCTCCTCATCGAACACTAGGGGAGACTCGTGGCCTGATTTGATCCGCTGAAGGAAGTCTCGCGACAGGAGAAAGACGACCTCCTTGTTCCAGCGCGAGCTTAACTCGTGGTTCCAGTCGATCAACGGCGCGGCGATATCGGGCCCGTCACCAGATCCATCTGCGAACGCTTGTACAGCGTCAGGAGTGGCGCTTTGCGGACGAACACCAGAAATGGGCAAGACGTGTCTGCTGCGCAGATAATCGCGAAACCGAGCCTTATGAATTTACGCTTAGATAATTGTTCCACGCTGAAAAAACGTTCGCTTACATTGAACAAATTGTTGTCTCGAGGGCCCTTCCTCCCCTGACTTCTCAGGATTGCGCATGCATCTCCGCCCTCGTCTTCATCTCCAAAGTATTCTTCTTCATCGACATCCATGCGCCCAGAGCCTGTAGCGGCTCGAGAACTCCTATCAACACGGTCGTGTATTCCATGCCCGGCATTGCCCCGACTGCCGAACTGAGTGCGTCCACCCTTGTGTCCACCCTGATTACCAACTGTGTCCAAGGCCTTTTGGACGCCCTCCCTCACTCCAGTCGCCACAGCAAGCGACATTGCCTGCATCAGTTTGGACAACGGAGCATCGTCAATAGGCCTCTCTGCAGTGCTTACAGGAGGTCCAACTGAGGCGCCGAGGATAATGCCTGGAGCGGTGGCATGCCCATGACCTTCGACTATGGAAAGGAAAGCCGACGATCTACCGTTCGGAAACTAACAGTCGAGAACCAGTGAATATTGTCTCTTATAGAGCAGTGGACGTGAGCTCACCTGGAACACGAGCTCCGAATGACTGACATGAGAAACACCGATTGAGGGAGCTCGAGATTCTGGAGCAACACGGTCCGAGGCTCTTTCATGATGTAGCATTGCATCGAATGCGGGAACTTCGTCGGAAAGAGCGACAAGAGCTTCGTTGACAAGAGATTCATCGAAGATGTCTTGCCTCATCTCATCCTCAGAACTGTATTCATGTTCGGATGGCCCAGGAGACCCCTCCTTTTATAAGGTGAGCAGTCGTCGCAAGGCGGGTTAAAGTCCTCACATCATGAATGCCAACGAATCCAATCTCATGAGATTCTGCATATGCTTCCGGCTACAGATTGGTGCCATTACTATCTTTTACATTAGGCATCAACTGGAAGAAACGCACGGTGATAGTGACCCAAGGGTTGCCGGATAACTCGGCGGGCGTGACATCCACTGCAGGCAAAGCGATCTATTGATCATGACTAGAGTAAGCACGCGCGGAACCAGGAACAGGATAGGCACTCACGGTGTGGTACCATCCATCGATCCTTCACGAAAGTTTGGAGGACTTGGCGCCTACGCCAAGGCCAGAGCTCTGAACAGGTGCTTTGTCGCTCTCCATAGCTAGGACAGTGCGACTTAGAAGGGAGGACATATGTCTTATATCATAATGCGAGAATGCTCTGAGGCCGAGCGTAAAACCCAGTCTCGAAACCCGAGGCCGATTCAGTGCGAATGTCGGCTATGAAAGAATGAGAAAGAAGTCCACTCACCGACATCCCAAGCGGCTGCATGCTGGAGCAGCTGCGATTCCATAACAATCCGTTGCAAGTACCATTCTGGGCGTAGCGGCTTTTGATGTGAAGGCGAGGAAGTTCACGGAGGCCACCAGAATGGGACAAAAGGAAGTCCAATATAGCAAAGCCACTCACTAGCCTGCAACGTTGGCGACGGCGACAAGTACAGGACGGCTACAGGACGGCCACTGTGAAGGAGGACGTGCGATCGGATGTGTTTGCGGATCAAGTGCGGAACGCGGATCCGACTGCGCACCAGATTAGAGTGGGCACGGATCAAAAATAGTCGAGTGTGGATGGTCGGAGCGCGAAGGCGGTTCAACGAAGAGTACGTAAGAAAGAAGTCCAATATAGCGGAGCTACCTACTCACCAGCCTGCAACGTTCGCGACGGCCACGACTTGAGGTCGGCTGTCGGGACGGCCACTGAAGGCGAGATCGTGATTGAGTGGGGTAGCAGATCAGATTGCGGGGATGATCTACGGATCAGATTGCGGGGTTGATGATGTATGAAAGGTAGGCCCTTGGAGCAGAAGACGACGCGTGATGAAAGCGAGGCAGGCTAGCTCACCTGCGTTGGTCTGAAGTTGAAGCCAGATATTTGCGTTGAATCCAGCGATCTGCGTTGGACAGACAGGATAAGGCAATGAGAAGGCAGCCTGAGGAGGGGGCGGTAAGGGGGGTCTGTGGGATCGAAGCAGGAGGAAAAGATATAAGCGCCCGCAGAGCCGGTCTGATATACGCACGTGCCGGTGACACCCTGCCCTAAACATCGCCGCTTATGGTAACCGGCTTGGACTTGCACACCTTCTCTTTCGCCCACTACGGTCAGTGCGGCCTGACCGAAGTGGGCGGCAATCGTTACGGTGTTTCAATATATATATTATCGAGTACTTGTGAAGCTCATAAAGTTTTAGTATCACAGTATAACTCGGGATCTTCTGTAAGACAAACGCGAAGGTGCGATGGCCACGCTCATCGACTTCTTGCTCGTCGCCGCTCGTCGTCCGCATGTGTTCTCCTGGATCGGCAAGGCCGCTCTGAGATCTGTCACGAACTATCGCAAGCTTCGTTGGAGAGTACCGGGCCTAGCAGGTACGTACGTTTGTTCCCTTCCGAGCTTCTCATTCATTCCGGTCCGTCACAGTTGCTCCACCTACACGGCATGCGACGTCGAAACACTTCGACGGAGGTGCGTCTAGCCGTGTTATACCAGGGAATACCAACGTTCATCATCCAGCATGTGCAGCACCTGGCTGGCCGCTATCGCTGCCGGCTCAATCATCGATATAACTATAAATCGCTCCACCATTCCGCTGTCACTGCCTCGCCGTCCTGCTCTTTTGTCAAGTGTCTTCTCTTACAAAATCATAAACCATGTCAGAGATGTGTGTACGCAATGTCTCGCAATATCCTGAATTAAGTCCGTCCTAGATGACATTGAGGAAGACTTTGACTGTGCACGCTCTACCTATCAACATTCTTGCGCTTAGCAGCGACGGCTCGCTCATGCTATCAGGAGGTGCATATCTCAATTATTCTGCTGGTTGCCGATCTGATTGTTTTGTTTGAAGCTGATGATGGGTGCTTGATGGTATGGAATCTCAAGTCGGGCGAGAAAGTGCAGGAAATTTCCTGTGTCTTCAATGGAGCAGTCACCGCGATATGCTGGCTTGATATGGACAAAGGAGCTACCATCGTGTTCGTATTTGGCTGCTCGGATGGCAACTTGCAGTTATACCAAAGGATCGAGGTCAACGTAAGTCCTAACTGTCCGCCTCTGGTCCGGGTTTATTGAGCATCCCGGCAGACGATATTCAATTTTTCTTCGATGACAATTGCTCATAAGGGCATGGTCGAGGACCTCCAATTTGATTGCAACTTTGGTCGTGTTGCCAGTGTCAGAGGAGGAACTGCCCAGGTATGGAAATTAAACGCAGGCGGTGAGTACCTCTGCATTCTCGAGTGCCGGTCATTCACATAGGATTGTATCTAGGCATTTTAGAGAGTCTCGTTACGGAACCTCCCCGTCAAGACGCTATTGCGCGCTCTGTGCATTTCTGCGATGCAGGCGCGAGCATTATTGTGTGCTTCTGTGAGTCGCACAAGATGTGAGAGTTCCTAGCCGGCTTCACTGCTCGAACAATGCTCTGAATGTACCCGCATAGCTTCTGCTATGGCATCGACCCTTGGAGCCTCAAGTGGTTGAAGCAGATTCCCACCCGCATGTAAGCATTGGTTTCATTTATGTATCGTAGCTTCAATAACGTCTAATTCATAGCGGCCATTCTGTCTTGTCCTGTGACGAACGGGCTTTCTTCGTTTCAAACCTTGTCAGCGGTGTGGATGAGTATAAGTTTCCGTCACTGGAACGGGTTCGTTCCTACACGTACCCGATTCTACGCAACCAAATCATGCAGATTGCAATTCTCGATATGGGGTTCGTTGTAGGCGGTGACGATGGGTTTGCGCGTATCTTCGAAAGCACGACTGGTCGCCTCATGGACCGACTTGAACATTCCGGGACACTTATTCAAGCTGTGGCTGTACGTAGCATGAAAACCTTCGACAATTCCTCATGAACGACCGATCACGATCACTTTCATCTAGACACGCGAGCATGTCGACGGTACATTGATCGTCACTGCTACCACTGAAGGTGGACCGTCGGAGATCAAAGTATGGGTCAAGGTAAGCGATCAGGGCTTAAGTAAGTGCTGCCGCTGAAATTTATACAACCAGGTTTCGCCGTACAAGAAGGAACCCGTTGAAAACGCCTTCGTGCATATGACTTCCTGGTCACAGTTGCTCTTCGTCGCTTTCCTTAGTGCCGTATTCGCAAGCATCATAGGGGCAGGTGTTCATGGATACGTTGGAGGGATATGGCTGCTGCTTACCAAAGCTTATGTATTCACTGCTCGCATGGTCATGGACGTGTAGCCACTCTGATATGTACATTTGTTGTTTGTTAACTATGTGCAACTGCATTGTCTAGCTCACGGCTTGGGTGATGAAATGAGTCTGAGACAATGCCCGAGAAGCGATCCACCGGTGGAACCGTGTCGAGATGTCGCGGGGCGGCCTTACTCAAACAAGAAATGAGAGCAGGCACTTTTCTGAGATTTCTGATAGCAAGCATGTCAATGGGCAAACGGGTCAGATTGGGGTACTTTTTGGCGTCCGAGACCCTGAGGGGTCTCAGAGATATTCAGGCCAATACGTGGCACAGGCGTGCGCGTTGGGATCTGTGAGAAGTAGCACAACCTTTTCTTTGGCTGTTCGGCAAGCTAGTCGCAATAGGCTCTTGCATCTATGTATATGCTATCCCCGGATATGATGACGTCCCTTATCAGCGTGGCCCACATAGTCAAGCCCGAGTGTCTGAAAGAAGTGCTATACGCAAATACATACACGTGAATATATACATATATACTGGTCACAATGCAATTATCGTGTGGATCGTTCGAAGTGCTACACGCAAATACATACATGCACACTGGTCACAATGCGATTATCGTCTGGATCGTCTTGCTGCTGGGCGTGGAACACGACTCTTATTGACCTCGACTTCCTGTCTGACATTGCTTGGTGTAGCAGACCATGTACTTGGCTCCGCATCCTCAGGGATGGCGTTGAAGTCCTTGAGGTAGGAAATTGCGTCATCGATAATACCAATGAACGTTTGGTAATCCTGCACTGCTGATTTCATGCACTGCTTCTCAGTGAGATGCGGCGGCGGCGGTGCCTCGCATTGCCTCTTATACCGACGATCCCAATCAACGTCGTAGGCAAACTGAACATGCGGGGTGAAGAACTCGACCATGCGAGAGGACACCACACTCCAGATATGTTGCATGTAGGTCGTGGGCCCGATAATACCATGGGGCTCGCGTACCCAGAGCGACTTCATATTTGGACTTGCGAACCAGTCTTCGAATGGTCTAACTGTTTCTATGGGTTTTGGCTGCACCTCTGTGGTTGGCCCGTCGAGCGTTGCACAGTAGTAAGCGAGCACATAGAAGAATGACTCGAGATCATCGAGGTGATTGTGGGGACCAAGGGTTTCAAAAGTTGTCTTGTCGGTATACATGACTTTGACGGATTGGAATATGCGAGTGCCCTAAGCTGATGGTTAGAACAGATGTCGAGAATACAGCACATGCACTTACTGTTCGAAAGTCACCAATGGTTGCCACACCTGAGTTCCATAGCGTCCTCACATTTGCGGCCAGATCCAAATCGATGAGCTTGCCAGTGTTTCCGGAAGTGCCAGCACTGTAATACATTAGGTTGTTGAAGCTGATGTCACGGTGGAGGATGCCTCGCCCCAACAACAGATCACGGTGTCCTTAAAGGTATTTCGTGAGCGAAACATGAAATAGTGCTAGGATGGAATGCCTTACCGCAGACGCAGTCATGAAAAGCGATAAGAAACTGTAAAGGGTTCGGGGCGCACGATAATGGTCCATCGTAACGTTCCAAAAGTAGCAAGCAATGAACGTGGTCCGGTGCATGGTTCAATGCTTCAGGAGCATTCTCGATTTGGAAGAAATCTTGTTTATGCAGAAAGTCCTGTCCCCGGAAATCTGAGACCCTTTCCCGCTCCCTGGATGCAAACATCTCTCCAACGCCATTCACACCGTGGGCAGCGAGAAGCATGGTTGCCTCCGATGTTCGATTGGCAGCTCGCCAGTAATCCTTCACTACGCATCCTAACTTCTTGGACTTGCAGATTTCACCCATCCAGCATGTCGTTCCACGCGATCGGATGGTCCGGGAACGTTTCCAGCGATCTGCATTCACGACGATGTCATGAAACGTGGTGTCGTTGTTAGTGGTCTTTGTCGGTTTAGCGATTTGCATGGGACAATAGGGAGCAATGGCCATTTCCGATAATTTGAGTACTGCAGAAGTCTTGTTCGACTTCTTGCTCAGCATGATTTCAGTGTTCCTGCCGATGGCATGATCATTCGAATGGAGAAATAGGATTGCGAGGACGAGTAGGTCAGGGTGTTTATGGAAATCAATGAATGGCGAGTGCCATACGCCACTTCGGTCAAAACCGTATAAACGTAAATTTCTCTCCGTAAAGACGAATGATGCGGCGAAGCGTCGATCGGGTTGTTCTATGAGCATTTGCCGCACGTACACGCCAAGCTGGACTGCATCATTCTCGACTGACGTGTTGCATTGCAGCTTGATTTCCAAAGCATTGCGGACATGGCAGTAACGAGCGAGCAATACGTTGCAGCCCCTCGAGCACTTCTTCTCCTCGAATATCGCGATATCGGGACTGGAGTGTAGACCAGATGTTCCATCGTCCGAGCGAGCAGCGTGTGCAAATTGCATCTTGTGAACGTTCCTTGCTGAGCCAAAGATCGTATTAGGCATGAGATGGTTGAAGTGGTCCTCGACTGCATGCATGATATTGACGAAGGGCTCGTATAGTTGCGCTTCAGCGGTGAAGGTCTTGTTCACCAGCTGAGGCCAACCAGCTTCGCAAAATGTGTTGACGAAGCTTCGTACTGTTTGTTCTAGTTTACGCTGGCTCTGTTTTGACATTCCATTGTGTAGCCAGCGCCAGAGAGTCAGCTCTACAGTGTTTCTATTCATCACCATGAACCCCGTGAGCGATGCTTGGATATGGTCAATTTTTGCTGTTTCTTCGAAGTCAGAATTGGCTGATGAGACCTTCGAGGGAGTTATATGAATGACGGGAGCAGCTGTGGATGGTCGCTGTGGAGTTTCGGGGAGCTGTGGTGTCGAAGAGAGCTCTGGAGCCTTGGCCTGTTTGTCTTTGGCAGACTGCCTGCCTCTAACTGGAGGCATGGTGCGAGCAACTGGTTCATGTTTGGGAAGCTGCTTGCCCTTGACTGGCTTCTTGGGAGGCTGATCAACACCGTCGGGACTAGCTACCATCTGCTGTGTCTCCCCATCGTCTGCAATACCCGACTGCATTGCGGGTGTGGACGCATTTGACGTGGTTCCCTTCGTCACGCGGGCATTCGACTTGGACTGGCTTCGCCTGTGAATTGTATCAGTAAAAGATTTAATGCACGAAAGTGTATTCTTACAAATTCATGGCAAAGGGGGCCTTCTGCTGTTTGGATGGAGGGAGAGACATCCAGCCAGTTGTTGAGGGTGAGAAATAAATCGGCTGTGCTCAGTTCGAAACATGTCGACCACGTGAAACTAAAAGGCAAATATATCACATGAGCGCGTTGTGAGGAAGAGGCCTACGAGGAATAGAAGTAGATGCACCTTGTACAAATTAATGAAGGAAGCTGATCCAGGAACGCGCCACCACTACGCGGCTGTTGATGCAAATACGCCCAAATGCGTCCTTGATGGAGGAGGCGAAAGAGAAACCACGGTGGCCCGACGACACGTTTTGAGATCAGCCACTTCAGGGCAGGCTGGCTGTGACGTTCGCAGCTACTTTTTCGGTAGGAGGTGGCGTCACACGAGCTAGAGCGTCACGTGCAGGGAATAGACATGTTTGAAGATCTCTGAATTTCCGGTAAGACGAGCGCTGCTCTACACATGGATTTTCAGGCCTCTATTTATACGTAGAACCTGTAGGTAAATTTAAAGGGGTTCAAAGGAGCGTAGGGGGGCAAAACGAGTGAAACAGTTGAGTAAAGAGTGGGGTGTGACTCAAAAAAGAAATAGCTCAGCCACAAGTGTGTGGGCGCACTGGCGCTGAGTCACGGGATGTAGATGCCCACTTTAGGGCAGGCTGTCACTGACGCAGGGGATATAGACGTACTGTGGCACTTATGTTTTCTTCTTTTCTTACTTTTATCTTCTCGCCTCCCCCCCGGCAACGCCGCTTTTGTGGTTTCGCTCAGTGCTCGCTGGATCTATAATTTCCTTGCTTTTCGGTGCACAATAGTTGCGGCCTCGCAAACTGATAGATCTACCGTTGTTTTCTCCCCAGGTCTGTCTGGCTCTCCATTGTGCTACCGCGTTGAGTCTTCGCTATTTCTGTCGCAACTTTGGTTATCGAATTCACTGCAGCACGAACATACGGTTTCAAGTAAGTGTTTATACACCGCTGACATCCATTGGATGGCTCACTCCCGCAGCGACTTCCTATCCCATAAAACGGTCCCCGTCCGTTCAGAATGAGAGTCTCATGGCGTACACCGTCGCTCACGCTCAATGGAAGCTTCGACAAGATTATGCCAAGCCTGATTTTTTCAGACACTTCACTCTAGCCGTTTTGCGTGAGTTGTGCAATTCTCGCCAATTATATGTCGCTCCGACCGGACGGAGGGGTCAAAAGGCTGCAAAGAACCGAGTTCTGAAGGAGGATTATATCCGCACTCTTCTCGACAACGTAAGTCGTCGTTCTTTTTCTTGAGTATCGCGCTGAATAGGAGCCAGCGGGCAGCTTTTAGTGTGCCTGCCGTGAGCCCTTCCAGCGAAGCTAACAAGGCATCTCCTCAGCCAGTCGAAACTCACGTTGCGGAGGCTGGACCTCACATCAAGAGGCGGAGGGCAGCGGATGATTTACTTCCCGAGGTTTCTAAACGGGCTCGCTTGGAGTCTTGCTCAAAGTCTTCAGACACTTCTGCTTTGGCTCCAGAGGGATCAACGTTGTCTGCACAGAATGCGCCCATCTCAACATCAGTGAGACCATTCACATATAGCAACTCGACACCCGCTAACGTTTGCACTAGGAAAGCACACCTGTAGAGGAAGAGACGATCTCACCCATTCAAAGGAAACGTCCCTTGGCTGATAACACCGCGGATGACCCAGTGAAGCGACCTCATCTCGAAGCTGATCTCGTCGTGCAAGATACCCATCATAGATATGAGGAAGATTTGAACACGATGTTCGAGGTAGCATTGACGATTGCCCCCCCCAGCGTAGCAACATTTCTTGTTCAAGATCGAGTAGAAGTGGCGATGCCGCCTGCAGGTCCAACGACATTCGAAGCTAAGGCTAATGGAAAGAATAGATCTCATCCTTCTCGGGAGGTACGAATCAGGCTGTTTGACCGAGCGAAAGACTGGAATCCGATCAAGGAGGTGTCAATCCATTGTTTGCCAGACGGAAATTTGGATTTGCGTTCGCTTAGCGCAAAATTGGGAGTCTATGAATGTTGTCAGGTTAGTGTAACATGTCCTCTATTTATTGAGAAGACTGAATGTGAACGAATGCATAGGTGATCGATCCAAGCAACTTCAAACCTTTTTTTAACTATTCAGAAGGACTACTGGGACGTGATGACATTGACGAATTGATGAAGGATGAGTACTTGTGCGTGATAGGTATCGTCTCAATTATCATCACTAAAGAAGCCCACTGAAGGGAACTGCTTAGCCACCAAATCACATATGAAGCAGAGAGGGTAGATTTTTAGCACCGAAAGGATCAGTCCAAGCAAGCAGCTCATGATGAATATTGTACTAGCCTGTCGGGTCAATTATCGTCTACTAAGGAGGACCAAACTTGTTTGCACGCCGTTCATCTCCATGAGCATGACTGTCCCTATCGAATGAACGGTGGCATCTGAGAGAGAAGCCAGGATCTGCGAACCTAAGCGGTGGATCGACGAGATCTGCAGGTACGATGTCGCTTCCGTATCAAAGCCGGTAGTAATCATGCTTAGAAGTTCGTATGGTAACGTCGGGTGCTCATATTGAATGATGCAGCATGCTTTCGCATTTCCTTCGATATTCGTGTAGCTGCCGAACTGAAGGCCCATCCAGTTGCGTAGATGCACCCACTGCTATTTTTTATGTGTTGAACTCATCGCAATTGCGTCCTTTACTCGTTCCCAAGCGAACAATGAAGTGCTTGATTCTGGTTATAATACTAATAAAATACACGCGCTAACAGACAATCGACAAAATGTAATATCAAGCTGTTACCTTCCACAACAATGTGAAATGTTCTTTCCATGCCCAATCGTTGCTGCTGAAATACGCAGTATCGAGCTGATGACTGCAGTGGCGAATGTAGGCAAGCTTCATGCCATCTGAACCGCTCGATGACCGCAACCGAGTGTTTCCCAACTTGCCCAGTCTCAATGAACTCGTTCAACAGTGTTGCGATCATCGATTGCAAGAAATGTTGCCCGTCCGACATGATCACGCAGTAGCGATCCATCGTCGCCGCCGCCTCTGAGGCCAGCGCAACCTTTTTGAACGCGAGAAACTGCACGGTTGGCTGCGACTCGAGCACGTCAGCGGGGACACTGTTCGTGTCTCCAAGACGCTTGACGATGCCTGCGGTGAGTTGGAAAGACATCGTTTGTGGAGGCCTGAACTCAGACATGGGCGCTTCAGGCTGACGGCGAAATTGGCTAGCGGGAGACTTCAGTAATGTTTTCTAATCTACCTACAAGGAAGGGGCGAGAAGATGAAAGGGGGAGCGGAAGCGCCCCAGTGCGTCTATATCCCCGTGCCTCAGTGCCAGCCTGCCCTACAGTGGCGTCTAAATCCCATGACTCAGAAGTGGCCCACTGAGTTGAGTCGCTCGGCAGGCCGATTCATCCCCTGTACTGTTCTATGAGAACTGAAGTTTTATATATGCGAGGATTAGAAAACCATCCTAGATGTTGACCAGGCACCATATTAACTATTTGCATGAATGTTGGCTCTGTCCGCATTCTGCAAATAAAACATGTTACTGAAGCAAATGTTGTGCATAATTTGCGTTCGCACGGCATACCGGCACATATTTACAATTCGCAATTGTGCCTGGCCTGACCTTAAATGTGGTATGCAATATTCTAAGTTTGATCACACTGCCTTTTCCCAATTTATGGTTTATCATTTAGATGAGCCGAATACTCAGGCACAGATTCCGGCTTTAGCATTGTATATGTCACAATTGAAGACCTCACGGCATAGGTCACACTCTCACGCCACATTTACACAGCATTTGCCGTGGGGACCAACGGTATCATGCCTGCGGTGTTATGTGCCGCATGATTCATGGAAGGTGCAAAATGAGTCATTGGTAAGATTCTATTTCTCGTCGCCCGTAGATCACGCTCAGTCTCATCGAGAACGCAGACGTTCATTCGGCCTCTTCTTCCAGAGGATTGGTCTAGATTTGATCTCCACGCAAAACGGATTCAACTTCTCTATCTGGTGGACACCGCGCTTGGTGGTGCTGACTCCAGTAAGAATACCGTGTGCAAAGTGCTTGCGCTCCGATTGGCCACATTATCCGTTACGCCGTTCTCCAATATGCTCAGCCTCAATCTCTCTTGCGAGGGCTGGAACTTCAAATACGTACCGCTCTTCCTTGGCCCCAATCTCACCATGTTGAGGATATTTCCGCGTCCGACATGTAGTGAAGAATCTGTAACTTCGTTCTTTGCCAACATTCCTCAAATTTCCCCGCAACTATCTCTGCTGATGTTACGTGGCACTGTTCGATGGTCTGCTTCACTGTCGCACGCCTTGGGGAGCTTACGGTGTCTTGAGTCATTATGCGTAGACGTGTCACAAGACTCCATGATAGGCTATCTCCTGCTCGGACTCTGCCACCTTCCTTCGTTAAGGGATCTTACCGTATTCTACCTATGCGACGACCCCAGAACGTTGGAAGGGAATGGGAGGAAGTAGGCCGTTGGGTTGGGACGCTCGTCGAGGTTCGCAGACAGGAGAGAGAGCGGCTCACTGGCAGGTCTCCAGATGGCGCGTCCGGAAATACAAGGTCTGTGGTAACTCTTCCACTGCGCAGGATCGTTTTCTTGTTCTGACTGCGCCGCAGGCTGCTGTCGACATGCTAACATGGTGAGGCAGCTGCGTCGCACGTGGTTCCCAAAGGGTGGATTACACAGGTAACCTTGTCTCGGCATGCGTTTACTCAGCATTGGGTTATATTAGCACAGGTCAGGTTCGGCGAGGATTGATTGGCCGTGAGGACCTCGCCAGGTGGCTGCGGAGAGTCCGGACCCTCGGTGCAGCCTTGTCCTGGTTGCTAACTATGAATAGCGTAGGACGCCGGTAGCGATGCTCTATTCAACTTCTAGACATGATTGCAGGTGTATATTTTAAACAACTTTGAAGCGCCCAATAGGTGTGCATGCGAACTGCCAGTGAAAGTGTATAATGTCAAAGCTACCACCTGCGAAGGCGAATGCCCAGTTTCCGCGGTTTCCATGTTTACAGGTCGTCCGAGGTGTCGTGCCTGCTTCTTGCTGCAGGGCTGCACTGAGTCCAGAGCCATTGGCAGCACGACGGCAGAAGATCTTCTTTCTGTGTCGCTTGCTTCTATATCACCAGGGAGCACATTGCTGAGGACCTGGGAATAGATGGGCGGCAACTGCCGACTGGCAGGTGAATGGCGCTGATGCACATTCAGTCACAATCATCTCATTCCGAGCGTTACTGTCGCAACTTTCTCCGTCTCGGAGTGATCGATGCATCAGAATTAACGCGGTTGAGTTCCGAACCAATTTAAGCTGTTAATAGTACAGACACGACAGACAATGTCGGGATGCAAATATAGACATGTGTACAATGATTCTATAACATCATATTGTCTATGAGGCGGAAAAGGACATTAAAAGGGCTGACATGACGGTATAGAGTAAGTCGAAGAGTGTCGAAGTCGAAAGGCAGTCCCATCCGCTCGAGCTTCTGCTTGACTGAATCCTCGTTAGGACAAACAGCTTCCACGAAGGCGACGAATGAGATGTGAAACCCAATGTAACTCAGATAGTCAGAGGATTTTCAGGGCAGGAGATCAAGAGAACGAGCATACGTCGTGCAGCTTAATGAAAAGACCATCACGTTACAGATCACTGATAAGACGAGGTGGGGCCTAAAAGGAGCATGATCTGACTCAGGTGAATAGGAACGTGCATTGGATTTGCATGCCCGACAGTATTCAGCACTGAGCTGTATCCTGCGCAGGCGAAGCCTTGTAAGAACAGTTGTTTGTGTGAAGCTGCAAACGAGTCCGCGTACTTGATACTGCCACTATCTTTTCCCCAACGACGGCCGGGCCGTAAGTTATTGAAGAGACTTGTCCAAGGCACATTCGTTCAGGACAGTCTGGCAGAATTCTTCACAATGGCCATCGTAGCAGGCAACCATCCGTCTAAGAAACGACATGAAGAGCAAAAAAGAATACATAAACTCAGCACCAAGCTCTTGTAGATACTGTGCAGTGATGGAAGACAATCGTCAGTTGATGCCTTTCCCATATTCGAAAAGGAATTGCTCACCAAACGAGAGACAAAACACCATCTATGATAGACACGAGTAGCTTGCAGTAAATATGCCCAGACCGTTAAAAGCAGACTATTTGTATGGGGAAAGGAATTGGACAAAGACCCATGATTATCGTGCGATATGAGGCTATGTATGTACGTAGCTGTTACACATGGATGCAGGCGACCATCGCGAATGCGCGGAATCATAACAGGATGTGAAATGCAGGACAATGATAGACACACAGGAGTGATGAAAGATGAAAGAGTAAGCGCGGATAGAACACAGCAATGAAGCAGAACACCAACGAAGGAATGTCTATGATAGCAGGCCGAGTAACTTGTCGCTGTCCATCGACTTGCTCGCAAGCCGCGTCCGCCGTTCCTCGTCTTTGTCGAGCCCGGCACCCTTCATCATGATCGCCATGAGGTTGAATGCCTTTGGCGCATCGATCGCTATGTCGTCAAGGATCTCCGCAGCGGGAGCAAAGCCGTCCTCGAAGGCCTGCGGCGAGCACAAGTTCTTTGACAGAGCACGCGAGAAGAAATCCGCAACAAGCTGCGCGTCTGCCTCCTTCGATTCGAGAGCTCAGGAGACAAGTTTGTCGACGAGACGGAATCTGTGCTCTGACGGGAGTTTGGTGAAGTACACCTTGGCTTCATTCAAGTCGCGGATGCTGAACCTTCGAGTCCTCCTTCACCCGTGTCTTGGCCTCTGCCTCGCTCATCGACGATACGTTTTCCTCTCCTCTCTCCTTGTCAGAACCGCCAGCCTCTGATTCAGCAGGCGTCGCTGTGGACTTCGTTTCGTCGGCCAGCGGTTTCGACCGTGGAAGGAGTTGCAGTTTCCTGCGTTGCGGTGCCGGCTCTGGCACACCACCCGGACCAAGGTCAATGCTCGACTTTCGGCTCGGTGGTCGGCTCAATTCCGACGAGACAGTCTCGTTCGCGAGCTCAGGATTCTCCATCAGCTTCGAGAACATGTTCAACGAGCTAGCGCGCGATATGGTGCTTTCTCGGCTCTTACTCTTGTCTCTCTGGAAGATGCTGCTAGGGCCGAGCACCATAGACGATGGCGTCTTGCTAATCTTACCGAAGTGCGAGAGATCTCCGCCTTTGTTGGACTGCTTCTGCGTGCCGGCAACCGACCCGCCGTCGAGACCAACCTGCGGGTGATCGCGCTCATCCCCGCGACGGGATTCACTTCTCGACGTGCTGTGCGCGGTGCTGCACTGAGCTTCCCGCTCCTTCTCTTTCGCGGCCTGTAAAACGTCGTTCATCAATGCAATCTTGACTCGGGCATAATGAAACCCTACCAGTTCATGAATGGCAGCGAAGCGGCTCGGTGGTCGGCTCGACTTCGACGATACAGCCTCGTTCGCAAGCTCAGGGTTCTCCATCAGCTTCGAGAACATATTCGATGAACTAGCGCGCGATATGGTGCTTTCGCCGCTCTTGCTCTTGTCCTTCTGGAAGATGCTGCTAGGACCGAGCACCATAGAGGACGGTGGCTTGATAATCTTACCGAAGTGCGAGAGGTCTCCAGCTTTGTTGGACTGCTTCTGCGTACCGGCAGCCGACGAGCGGTCGAGACCAACCCGCGGGTGCTCGCGCTCAACACGGAGACGGCATCCACCTCTCGACATGCTGTGCGTCGTGCTCCTCTGAGCGTCCCGCTCTGTTCCCTTCGCGGCCTGCGAAACATTGGTCATCAATGCAGCTTTGACTCAGACAGAATGAAACCTACCAGTCCATCAACGGCAGCGAAGCGGCTCGGTGGTCGGCTCGACTTCGACGATACAGTCTCAAAGTTCGCGAACTGATCCTCGATCAGCTTCGAGAGCATGTTCAACGAGCTAGCGCGCGATATGGTGCTTTCGCCGCTCTTGCTCTTGTCCTTCTGGAAGATGCTGCTAGGACCGAGCACCATAGAGGACGGTGTCTTGCTAATCTTACCGAAGTGCGAGAGGTCTCCAGCTTTGTTGGACCGCTTCTGCGTAGCGGCAACCGACGAGCGGTCGAGACCAACCCGCGGGTCATCGCGCTCATCCCCGCGACGGGATTCATCTCTCGACATGCTTTGCGTGGTGCCGCACTGAGCTTCCCCCTCCTTCTCCTTCGCGGCCTGTAAAACGTCGTTCATCAATGCAGTCTTGACTCGGGCATAATGAAACCTACCAGTTCATGAACAGCAGCGATGGTTGTCGGAGCCGCAACCTGGTTGCGAGGCACCCAATTACGTGCACGCAACTCGATAACGTCCTGGGGAACGCACGATGAGCACCATGTTCCGCGTAAAAATGGGTAATCACATACCTGCAACATAAACTGCATACGAGAATTCACGTTGGGGTTCTTGCAGAGCTCCTTCATGCGCGCGAAGTAGACATCCATACGCGCACGCGCCTTCGGTGTGTCCAGGAGCTTTCCAACGGTGGTCAAGAGCTTGCACAAACTCTCGACTTCTTCCTCCTCTGGGTTCTCGACGTTGGCGAGCAGCCTCTTCACACGCTCGTGCATGATATTGATACGCTCCGTGAGCATCTTAGATGCCGGCGTCTTGCTAACCTCACCGAACTGCGAGAGGTCTGCGGCTTTGTCGGACTGCTTCTGCGTACCGGCAACCGACCAGCCGTCAGGACCAACCTGCGGGTGCTCACGCTCGCCACCGCGACGGGATCCACCTCTTGACATGCTGTGCGACGTGCTCCGTTGAGCTTCCCGCTCTTTCTCCTTCGCGGCCTGTAAAACGTCGTTCACCAATGCAATCTTGACTGGGGCATAATGAAACCTACCAGTTCATGAACGGCAGCGATGGTTGTCGGAGCCGCACCCTGGTTACGAGGCACCCAATTGCGCGCACGCAACTCGTCAGCGTCCTGGGGAACGCTCTGTGTCGCTTGCTCCTTCATACCAGGTATCACCAGCGAGCACAATATTGCTGGGGGAGCTGGCTATTGATGGGCGGCAGCTGCCGGCGGATGAATGGCGCTGAATTGCATTCCGAGCGTCACTCTCGAATTAACGCGGTTGAGTTCCGAACCAATGTGAGCTACAATAGTACATGCACGACGGACAACGCTGGGATATAAATATAGACGTGTGTGTGCATAATTTCTACAACATCGTATAGTAATGCTGAGGTTCATCCATATCGTACCAGCTCCGCTGAAATCAGTAATCCACAGTTTGTGTGAAGGATTGTCTATAAGGGTGACATAGCGTGGGTCGAAGGGTGGACATGACGGTATTGAGTAAGGCGAAGAGTCGAGATCGAAAGGCAGTCCCATTGGCTCGAGCTTTACGCTTGACTGAATCCTCGTCAGGATAAACAGCTTCCACGAAGGCGACGTATGAGATCCGAAACCCGACGTAACACGGATAGTTAGACAATTTTCAGGGCAGGAGAGCAAGAAAACGAACATACGTCGTGCAGCTTGACGAAGAGACCATCATGCCGCGACATGGTGCGTCTGCCAATACAATGCGTGAATGATCCCTATTTACAACAGGGGAAAAGCCCGATAGTGTCCAAGATGTGCTGATCATGTTGCAGATCGCTGAAATGGCGAGGTGGCGATCTAACAGGACTCGGAGCATCTGAAGAGGTGAGTAGGAACGTGCATTGGATTCATGTGCCCGACAAAACTATTCAGCGCTGAATTGTATCTGTGTACTAGGCGAAGCCTTGCAAGAACAAATTATTTGTGTGAAGCCGTGATCAGACCGGCGCTGCAAAGGAAACCGCATACTTGATGCCGCCTTGTTCTTGTTACTGTGAATAGAATGTATGCGCTGTGTTCAACCTTCTGGGTACCTTCGCAGGTGTTCCGCGTTGGTGTCGGACGTGATCATAGCAAATATGATCCACAACTTATTGCGCAGGTATGCTACAGAAGGACGCGTGAAAACGCCATTTTATCACTGCGTTCACTTCCATGGTACGTTCGGTTGAAGATATCTTTATGCTTGATGATTCTACTAGTACTCCACGATCAGTCAACCAATGGATGCATGACATACCGCAATCTGCCGATGAAAGCACGGTAATGGTGCTGTCTTGCAGCGTGTCGATATGAACAGTCGAAGATCACACCGTCTGGCTGACTATCTTTTCCCTAGCGGCGGCCGGGCCGTAAGCCATTGAAGAGACTTGTCCAAGGCACATTCGTTCAGGACAGTCTGGCAGAATTCTTCACAATGGCTATCGTAACAGGCAACCATCCGTCTAGGAAACGACATGAAGAGCAAAAAAGAATACATAAACTCAGGACCAAGCTCTTGTAGATACTGTGCAGTGTTGGAAGACAATCGTCAGTTGATGCCCTTCCCATATTCCAAAAGGGATTGCTTACCAGACGAGAGACAAAACTCCATCTACGATAGACACGAGTAGCTTGCAATAAATATGCCCAGACCGTTAAAAGCAGACTATTTGTATGAGGAAAGAAATTGGACAAAGACCCATGATTATCGTGCGATATGAGGCTATGTATGTACGTAGCTGTTACACATGGATGCAGGCGACCATCGCGAATGCGCGGTTCATAACAGGATGTGAAATGCAGGACAATGATAGACACACAGGAGTGATGAAAGATGAAAGAGTAAGCGCGGATAGAACACAGCAATGAAGCAGAACACCAACGAAGGAATGTCTATGATAGCAGGCCGAGTAACTTGTCGCTGTCCATCGACTTGCTCGCAAGCCGCGTCCGCCGTTCCTCGTCTTTGTCGAGCCCGGCACCCTTCATCATGATCGCCATGAGGTTGAATGCCTTTGGCGCATCGATCGCTATGTCGTCAAGGATCTCCGCAGCGGGAGCAAAGCCGTCCTCGAAGGCTTGCGGCGAGCACAGGTTCTTTGACAAAGTACGCGAGAAGAAATCCGCAACCAGCTGCGCGTCTGCCTCCTTCGATTCGAGAGCTGAAGAGACAAGTTTGTCGACGAGACGGAATCTGTGCTCTGATGGGAGTTTGGTGAAGTATACCTCGGCTTCGTTCAAGTCGCGAATACTGAAGAACTCCTTCGAGTCCTCCTTCACCCGTGTGTTGGCCTCTGCCTCGCTCATCAACGATACGCTCTCCTCTACGCTCTCCTCGTCCGATCCGCCAGCCTCTGATTCAGCGGGCGTCGCTGTAGACTTCGTTTCGTCGGCCAGCGGTTTCGAGCGTGGAAGGAGTTGCAGTTTCCTTCGTTGCGGTGCCGGCTCTGGCACACCACCCGGACCAAGGTCAATACTCGACTTTCGGCTCGGTGGTCGGCTCGACTTCGACAACACAGTCTCATTCGCGAGCTCAGGGTTCTCCATCAGCTTCGAGAACATGTTCGACGAGCTAGCGCGCGATATGGTGCTTTCGCGGCTCTTGCTCTTGTCCTTCTGGAAGATGTTGCTAGGACCGAGCACCATAGATGCCGGAGTCTTGCTGATCTTACCAAAGTGCGAGAGGTCTCCAACTTTGTTGGACTGCTTCTGCGTGCCGGCAACCGACCAGCCGTCGGGACCAACCTGCGGGTGCTCACGCTCACCACCGCGACGGGATCCACCTCTTGACATGCTCTGTGACGTGCTCCGTTGAGCTTCCCGCTCTTTCTCCTTCGCGGCCTGTAAAACGTCGTTCATCAATGCAACTTTGACTCAGACAGAATGAAACCTACCAGTTCATGAACGGCAGCGATGGTTGTCGGAGCCGCAACTAGGTTACGAGGCACCCAATTGCGCGCACGCAACTCGATAACGTCCTGGGGAACGCACGATGAGCACGATGTTCCTGCAAAAATGGATAATCAACATACCTGCAACATAAACTGCATACGAGAATTCACGTTGGGGTTCTTGCAGAGCTCCTTCATGCGCGCAAAGTAGACATCCATATGCGCATGCGCCTTCGGTGTATCCAGGAGCTTTCCAACGGTGGTCAAGAGCTTGCACAAACTCTCGATTTCCTCCTCCTCTGGGTTCTCGACGTTGCCGAGCAGCTTCTTCACACACTCGTGCATGATACGCTCCGTGAGCATCTGCAGCTTGAACAGCTCGCCGATGAACTTGATCAGGCCCAAACCCTGACGCTTGGCCTTCTGCGCAGCATAGTACTCCGACGAATACAGCACATCCTCGCCTGTGTCCTTCTCTGCGGCCGCCTTCGCAGCCTGGTCCTCGGTGGCCTTTGTAGCGGCCGCCGCGGCGGTAGCTTCCTTCGCCACCCAGCCGCGCTCGAAGTCCTCCTGACAGCGGTTGAGTAGGTACTTCCGGAACAAGTGACCGCCAGCGATAGGTTTTCCATCCGCGGTCTTAATCCCTTCATCCTGCACCTTCGGGCTGATCTGCTCCATCATCTTCCGGCATAACCGCGCATACATCTCTGACCACGTCGCCTCGTCCGTCGCCTTCTCGAACACGAGTCGGATGACCTGAATGAGCGTTTTCCCATCCGTCTCGTTCTCCGACTTGTTCGCCCATTCGATGATCTGGTCTGAGATCGACTCGAACCGCTCCATCGTGAGCTTGTTCAATAGCGCACGGACCTTCCGGTCGACAACCTCTGGCGAATCGATATCGACCTGCTGAGGCTTCTTGACAATGCTGGCTGGCTGCCATCGGTTGGCGGAGACTTCCAGGGGTGCGACAGGCTCAAGTGGTCCGCCAGGCTGCATACCGTATGAACCGAATGCAGAACCAGACGGCCCACCCCTGCCCGCATCGCCGCGGTCCGTACCCCGTTTGCTGCGCGTGCGCTTACTACTCATCGCACCAGCACCTCCCTGACTCGACGAGCGCACCATCGGTGCAGGACGGCCAAACTGCATACCTTGCGGACCACTAGACATCGACGCGGTCCGGCTTGGGTTCGACATTGCGAAGCGCTCGTCACTCGACATCTTCGCAGGTGGCGCGGCGAATTGGCCCATGTTGAACATGCTCGGGCCTGCTTTAAAGTTCGAAATGCCCAGACCGGTGCGTGCGGTTGATGACGGAGGGCCCATAGCCGCAGAAGATTGACGACGTTGTGAGCCTCCACGGCTCATTGGGAACGACTGGTCGGATGGCTCGAGGCCGATAGCATCCAAAGGCGGGAGAGAATCAGGCTTCTCCTTGCAAATAGCCATGAACTGCATGAGGAAATCTCGATCGTACCTGCAACGTCAGATGAATACACCCGCCACAACACAAGTTCGGGATGAATACGCACCTGAACTTGCCTTGCTTCGCATTCTGGTTGAGCTCGACCTTGGGGCTCTTGATGCCTTCTGGGTACGATACGCTCGAAATGTCCTCAATGATGCGAGCCGTCGCAAGTGCGGACGGCAATCCCGGGGTGATAGGCTGACTCTTCGCAGAAGAAAGATCCAGTGGTCCAGGTCGCTTCTTCGGCTCAGGAATAGAGACAGCAGTGTCGATCCTAAGCGGACCCTTGTCCTGGACCTTCTCCTTTGCCTCTTCCTCTGGCTCTTCCGCGATAGACTCCGGCTTCTCAGTAGGCTTTGGCAGCTCCCGCTCCTGCACGTGCTCTTCGAGCTCGCCCTCCTCTGGCTCGGCTTTTGAAGGCTCCTCTACAGCAGGTTTTGCCTCCTCCACGACCTCAGCCGCCTTCGCCTTAGCCTCCTCAGCCTCCTGTGTCGCCCGCTCCTCCTCTTCCTTGAGTATTCGCTCCTCCTCCTCTTTCCTTGCACGCTCCTTCTCCTTCTCCCTCTCCTCTTCCTCTTGCCGCACCCGTTTCTCCTCCTCCTCCTTCAGCCGTGCCTCCTCTTCCTCCTTCTGCTTGCGTATCCGATCCTCCTCCTCCGCCTTCTTTCTTTCCACCTCTTCACGTGCTCTTCTCGCCTTCTCCTCCTCTTCCTCCTTTGCCTTCTTTGCCCTTTCCGCCTCCTCCAGCTTAGCCTTCTCCTCCAGCTTAGCCTTCTCCTCCAGCTTCGCCTTCTCCTCCTTCTCCTTCTTCAGCCGCTCCTTCTCCATCTCCTCCGCTAACCGCTTCTCCCTCGCCTCGGGCGCCTCTAATCGTACCAGTGTCTGCTTCCGTGGGGGCACCGGCGAGGCCGGCGCAGCCTGCGTCGGAGTTGCCACACCCTGCTTCAGGTTCTCAAGGTTCACTTGTGCCCCATCAGCGGTCGTGATCCTGATCTTACTCTGGCGCGGCATGAATGCGGCTGCTTGCGTGTTCAGCCGGTTCAGGCCACTGCCCGAAGTGCTCGTAGATGGGGTGGGTGGGGGCGAGGAGACGTTACTGAGCGCGGATGTGTGCGTGTGCGGGGAGGGCGTTCCATGTGGCGGGTGACCGGTGTTCGCCATCGCGGGTGCGAGAGTCGGAGTTCCAGGAGGATGCAATGGAGGCGGTGGATTGCGTGGCGATAGCGGCATGCCAGTTTGTGGCGGTGGCCCAGGCATGCTCTGCGGCGGCTGATGTGGCTGAGGCATCATCTGCTGTGGCATGGCCCAGGCTTGGGGGTACGGAATATATGCCTCGGGAGGCATGCCAGTAAACGGAGGATACTGATACTGCTGCATATCGCATACAATTGTCAGCGTATCTGTCAGCAAAGGCGCAAAAGATGAGTTGGGACGTACATAGTACCAGCCCTGCATCGGCATCGGCTGAGGCATGCCGGTGGGCTGCCCCGCCATGGGCGGTCCCATGCGTGGGCTCGACATCCCCGTAGGCATCGGCCCTGCACCACCAGGGTTGGCCGGTGACCCGTTCGGTCGGCCGTTCACGCCATTCATCTGCCCGTTTGGCATCTGCCGCGGGTACACAGGCGAGCGTGGCGGTCCGCCAGACGTTGGCTGTGCGCCATTTTGCTGTGGCCGGAGCCCGCCGCTGGGGACGAAGGGGGTATACATATGAGGGCCCAGTGACGGCGGCTGCTGAGGGGAGAGCTGAGGCAGCGCGGATGGTCGGTTCGACGGAGAGGTGATGTCGGCGGCGGAGGATTGGGAGGGTGCCGTCGAGACCGGCGGTGCGCTGCTCGGGATCTGGAAGAGCTTTTTGACATCAAACTTGGGATGCGGCGGATGTGATGAGGACGTAGATGCTGAGGAAGGGGCAGGGAGCTTGCCGTTGACTGGCGCGGAGGTAGGCGTCGCTGGGAGAGTGCCGAAGGACTTTACGCCCTCGGACTTGATGGGCGGGACGGACGCAGGAGAAGACGAGATGGGCGCGGAAACGTCATCTATTGACCCAAAGGTCACCGAGGAGCCTGCGTCGATGCTCAGCTGCCCTTTCTTTCCCGAGAGATGGCGGGCGAACGACGTACCTGATTTTGCAGCACTCGACGGTGTTCGCGCGACGCCATCCTTAAACGATACGCCCTGACCTAACGCACTGGGACGTCTAGAGTGGGTCGGTTGTGGGGCTGATTGATTGGGAGCGGGCGACTGGGAACGTGGTGAGGGTGCTGAGGACGTCTGGGGCGGGCCCTTGGACCAAGCTGACTTTGATGAGAGCTGGGTCGGAATCTTGGGTGCAGTTGCAGTGGAAGATTTGCTCATTCTGGGAAGAGAGAGGTTTAATACATGCGATACAAGGAAGACATCGGCAGAAAATACGCACGAATTGTCGCGATGGAGCGGAGATTTGATGAGATCTTGTTTTTAGTTTCTTCGCGTGAAGGGTCGGTCGTGAAAGATGACCTGCCTGCAGGCGAACGAATGATCGCGAGAGGGGATTGAAAAAAGCACTCGAAAAGCGGATGCTGGACGTGCAGCAATCCGGAGTGTCTGTCCTGGTGGAAGACTGAGGGCAACTCGCACAAGGACACCGAACCAAAAATGATCACCTCAGCGACCCCGGACCCCGATCA
>NW_024468535.1:27726-130234 GCF_001632365.1 Laetiporus sulphureus 93-53
CGTCTCCACCTCATTTTGACATTCTGACTGGGTTCCATAGGCCAGACCACAGTTGGACGATTCTGGAATGCTGCGTGATGGCAGCATATCCATTGGCCTGACGGAGGTATTCTCAAGCGTCGAGTCCGAGCTACCGCCACGGTCCATGTGTCATGAAATCGGACGTTCTGGTGATCCGGTGAGCAGACTGCATAGGTCGTTACGTGCTGAAAACGCGCTGAAACTACCTCGACTCACCTGATGCGAGCTCTGAATGCGGCAAGACCGCAGAACTTGACTCGCTCGTTTGTTTCGTAAAATAGCGAATCTTGAATCGTTCGGATGCGTACATGGACGCGCATCTAGTAGCGGCATTGCCCAAGGCTTCCTATTATTCAATTGTCGCCCCTGGGCTAGCCCCGGAAATCGGATAAAGGAGGCTCCTCGCCAGCTTCTCCAGTTGGTACGTGATCTGAGCACACCTGACGCATTCTGCTGACTTCTGTTCCCATCATAAATTCTATTAAATTGGCGCGAAAGAATAACCTGTCGTAAAGAGAGCAGCAACATCAAAGCGTCTCTTATCGTGGTTCTGCAAGAATAGAGGGGAACTCCATGACCTCAATTGAGTCGCAGCTGCACTGTCGCAGGCAGGACTCCTCCATGCGTGAACCCTGGGCGGTATATTGGTTCAATCATGCGCATAGGTGAGTGCTTTCGAGCAGTTCTGGTCTATTTGTGTGTACAGCTTTGCCACATATACACCGTTATCAATATATGCGCGAGTAACTGGACTCACAATAAATGTTGGCGATCGGGCTCCTTCACGCATAACAACTACATCCAATGAATCTATTGCTTGAAGTAAGCATCAGCGGGTCTTGTCCTATTTGGTTTGCTCAAAAGTTCGCCGTCCTTTAATGCTCCGCACAGCGTGTGCTTGGTTACGCTGTTCGTGCAGATCTCATAACAGTATGACTCTGTGTAGCCCGCCCGGACTAGTAGCACTTTTGAAGCAAGATGAGCTGAACAAGGCAGAGTCTGCTTATTCATCTCTTTAACGCGGATACAAATCTGTTCAAAATCCGCCTATTGAACGTTGAAACGTTGATGTTGAAACTTGAACTCCAACGTTCAAACGTTTTCACCGCCACGTGCACCACGCGGCCACAACGCCCGCCTGCTAAGGTTGGGATCTGAGATCCAAACTACCTCGAGGCGGGAGAAACAGTTTCCAGCAAAATCGAGATGACGTCACCAGCCCGACGTCACTCTTTTTCGGACCGCGCCGACCGCGAGGACTACCGCTGTTGAAACGGTCTGTAAGGTTACTTATGCCTAAGTGCTTAGCAGAATATAATGCATCATGTCTCATGTGATGGTATATATACAACCCAACAGCACATATATACAGCATGAAAAGAAGAAAAATCTAGTTCAGATCCTTCACTTGGGAGCATCTATATCTTCGACTTCGCCTCTCTGAGCCTCGCCAACGGCATAGTCTCATCTGTCACACCCATTCAGCCGCCATACACGAATAAACACTCAAAGTACGCACAATTGGAATCATATAATCGATCCGAAGGCACCGACACGATATGCTGATGGATGCAATTCGCATCGACCATCTCCGGCACGACCTCCTTAAGCGTCCGCGCCCCCAGCAGACGCATGTTCATCTCAAACTCGTCCTGCACAACGACGCTCGTCAGCATCGCGCTATCTCCAACTTGGAGCAGTAATCACGCACATGTAGGATCTCCAACGCCCGCTCGACACCCGCCTGGCCGTACGCGGAGAACGCGTACAGGAAGGGCCGCCCGATGCCAACTACAAATGAAAATCATCAATGTGCACCTCTCCACCAATCCAGTTACTGTGGGACTCCACGCACCCGCGGTGGCGCCCAACGCGATCGCCTTGAGAACATCCGTCACGCGGCGCACGCCGCCATCGACGTACAGCTCAAACTTCTCGTTCGGGAACGTCAGCCCGCGCTTCTCTTTCAGCTTCGCCACGACCTCGACGAGTGTCTCAATCCCCGAGCGGGAGAATTCGAGCTGTCTCCCGCCATGGTTGGAAAGCACGACACCGGCGAGGCCTGAATCATACGCCATGAGCGCGTCCTGCAAGTGCGTATCGACGGGTGAGTGTCTTGAACGTGGTAAGGAAGGTGTGGAGTATCCTCACCTCCCAGCATTGGACGCCCTTGAGGATGAGGGGCACTGCGAGCGAGGCACAGTCATGTCAGGTCGCAGGTAATCGTTGAGAGATGCGAACTATTCACTCTTCGTGATAGACTGGAACCACGGAATATCCTCCCAGCACAGCCCAGTATCAATGAAGGACTACATCCGGTCCACATGAATGCTGGCACAGGCATACTCGGCGCAATTCCACTCACGCTGATAGCCCGAGCCGCGCCTTGCGAGCGGTCGACTTTGTCCGCGACCTTGTTGTCCGTCACCTCCGCGGGGTCCTCGTCGGTAAACTTCATGCGCATATCCTGAAAAATACCATCTTCATGAGTACCTCTGTCATGTATTCGACGTAAACGCTCGCTGACCTTTTCCCGACGCCCGAGCTGCGGCGCGTCCACAGTGATGAACAGGCCCTTGATTCCGCGCTTCTCCGCGTGCTGCACGAGTTTCTTCGTGATCGCCCTGTCAGAGTTCACGTACCTGCACATCGCCCATGATCAGTCCCCGAGATAAGCACGCAAGATGACGCTGCGCACAATTGTAGGAACTGGACCTGACCAGGCACCGCCGCATCAACGATCTCGTCGAACGAACACGACGCAAGGGTCGGAATCTACTGAGGAGTGAGTGACTAAGGCTGGTTGCATGTGAAGTTGATACTCGCCATCTGGATCACGTCGTGCTTTGCTGCTGCCCATGTCAAATTCAGCTCACCGTCCGGGTGACCAAGCTTGCCCAGAGCGGTCGCAGTCTAACCAATACCCAAACGCCCGTTAATCCCTCTGAGACGCAACGTGCCACCTACGACTTACGATGTATATTGGCATCTTAGTGCGGTGGCCGAGGATCTTCGTCGACCAGTCCACGTGCGTGACATTCCGCAGAACGCGCGGGCGGAACCAAATCCTACGCGACATTCAACGTCGATGGCCGTCCGCGGGGAACAAAAAAAAGAGCAGTCGCAGCATACCTGTGGTACGCCGCGTGGTTCTCCCGATTGGTTATCTCATCGTCGGCAGCCGAACTGTAGTACGCCCACGCCTTCTCAGTCATGCACAACCGCGCGATAGCCTACGCGCCCCAAGCACAGTCGTCAGCCAATCACCGCATGGCAAATGGCGACGGGACCTCACTTCAAAGTCATGCAAATTGAGAATCTCCGAGAGCGGCGGCCGCTGCGCCATGCGCTGCTGGCGCGCCTTCTCCTCTTCAGTAATCTTCACCTCGACCTTGGCTACGGTGTTGGGATCAACGAGCCCTAGACTACAGATTGTGAGTGAGAAGATGCGGTGGAGGTGCTGTTAGAGGCGGAACGACGTACTATTTCTCTGGAGGCAGGTTGTCCCTGATGGCGTTTGGCGGATGGATGGGGTCGTATTCCGCACTGTGTCATGCTTAGCAATGGATCTGGGCAGTAAAGAAAAGCAGGACTTGCGTAGCATCCTTCCCGGCGTATTTCAGAATGATTTTACTACCGCCTATAGAACGCTGAAAACCTCCTTATGATATACGAGCAGCGATGATAGACATACCAGGATGTTCTGCACGCGAAGGACAGTGAGCACTGGTATGTCCGCTCGAGCTGGCGGATAGACTCACCTGGCAGGAATTCCGTAACATCATACACTTTACCTGAGATTGCAAAACTAGTCAGCCCGCTGCTCCTGGAAGCACGTTCTGTTTCCGTTGGCAGATAATAGTCGAAGAGACATATGTCGGAGCCTCCACACCTCCTCCCGCAACCCAGAGAGCATCCTCAACTCACCATGCACGATGATCCAACAGCTCTCCCTCGAGTTGTGCTCCGCAACCTCCTTCCCCGATATCACTCTCTCCATGCCGGCCATCTTGAAAGATACAAACTTCTAATGGCCAAAGCAGACTTCGCGACACGACCTGCTCTCCGAGAGATGCAACTTGGGACAAAGTCGAAGGTTGGGATTTAGAACGTCGTCCGAAAGCCGAATTGGAGGTATAGCGGCGGTGGCCCCGTGAGTGCCGGTCCGGGCCCCCGGCGGGAGACGGGCGTGCAAACGGGTGCCCGAAGTTGCGCCGTACGCCGTCTTTTTACCAGCAAATGCATTTAAACGGAAGGCGCTGATCGTCGTCGAGCACGTTGGGGTCGCTGGCGGCCGCGAAGAGGACGGTGTCGCCAAAGGAGAATAGCACGCGAGACCGGCACAGTCGGGCAAATCGAGATGGCGGCCTCAAATCCGAGCGATCCGTTTGGCTGTCGAGGCTTCGAGAGCTGTGGCACAAAATTGGAATCTAACAGCGACCGAAGCCCCGGATACGTTGTATACAAAAAAATGTGCATTGTCAATGCTACTAGCTATGCGATGGTCTACAGAGATGCATGATGATGAGAGAAATAAGGTAGTAAAAAAAATGCACGACAGCGACGCCCAAGACACCCATTTATCTACTCGGAAATCCCCGCGGCGCGCCGCACAGACAAAGCAGCTCAGACGAGCTCGAAGTTCTTCGCACCCGCTGCAGCGTCGAGCTGGACGACATCGTCAAGACCTGCGAGGTGAGAGATGAGGGGCGAGTCGCACATGGTGAAAGGGAGGAGCAACGTACCCATCACTTCGAAGAATGCCTTGGGGTCCATGCCCTTGGCGGACGAGAAATCTGTGCCGGTCTTCTTGAGCGATGCCATCGCGGCGCGGCATGCGTGCACCATCGCGACGCAGGATACCAGCGAGAAGACTGTATAGCGACCATGATCAGCGGATCAGGTATTGGCACCAGCTCAAGTCCACTCACTGATGATCTTCGCGCCGTATTTCTCGGCCTCGTCGCACGTGAACGAGGGCGTCAAGCCACCGGAGATGACATTGACAAGCACCTGGCGGGATCCATCGTCAGCGTGCGATCTGGATGCGTGAATACCCTGGCACTTACCGGCTTGGGTGCGAGTGCAGCGACGGTCGACTTAAGGAGCTCGGACGTCTTGACACCCTCAATAAAGCACACATCAGCACCGGCGGCAGCCGCGAGCTTGAGACGGGTGACGGCCTCCTCCATGCCGAGGACTTGTGCAGAATCTGTGCGACCAATGATGACCTAACAGTTGTCCGTGATTAGTTGCCGCGGATTGTCGATCATCTGAGATCCACTCACGAAGTCAGAGCCTCCTGGAATCGAATCGCGTGCGATGACAGCCGCACGGATGCGCTGGAGGAACTCTTCGCGAGAGACGACCTGCTTGCCCATCAAGTGTCCACAGCGCTTGGTCTGGACCTGGTCTTCGATGTGGAGGCCTGCGACACCGGCGCGCGCATACTTGGTCACCGTGCGTGCAACCATAGCGGGACCACCGAAGCTGGGAGGGTCATCAGATCCCCGACAAAGGAAGACTCAATAAAATTTGGCTTACCCAGTATCCGCATCGGCGATGACGGGGCAAGTTGGGTCTAGACTGCAAACCATCTCTGCAGACTGAACGAAGTCATTTTGAGTAGCAATAGCCAGGTCGGGCATGCCAAGGCGGGATGCTGTCGTCGCAGCGCCACTAGATAAGGAGATGGTTGAGCACTATATCAATATAGCACGCATAGCATATAACCTACCTCTGGTACAAGCAGGTGAAGCCCGCCTCGAGTGCGCAACGAGCACTAATACCGTCGCAGATACCAGGTGCAATCTGCAAAGTCTCGTGAAAATCTATCCGATAACTATCGAGCAACAATTACTTACAACGATGCCTGGTCGGGCGAGCATCTGTCGGAGACGAGTTGCGGGGTTGGATGAAAGTGGGCCTTCAAGGTAGTTCTTGGGGTCGAGTCGGGCATTGTAGTAGGCACCGTTCTCCACGAAGCCATTGCTCAGAGGAGCCTGCGGCGCGGGGACGGAAGCCTGCTCGACGTGCTCGGTGGTCTCCTTGGTGAATTCGAAGCCCGGCATTTTGGATGAAGATGGAGAGAGAAGTTGTATAAAGGTACGAGTAGGCGGTGAAGGAGGTGAAGGAGGACCTGGAGATGCGGGAGGAGGAGTTGAGTTGGGATGCTTGCCGGTAAGTGACCTTGCTTATATCCTACCCCAGAGGCAGCACGATTATGCGCCCGGGTGGGGCGTTTGCCCCTCCATGACACAGAGCCCATGCTGAATCAGACCCACACGGCAATAGCTGCGTCTAACGACGCACGCGTCCGCTTCTGAGAATTAAACAGGACAGCGTCCTAATGCACGAACGGGGATAGCCCGATACCACTCTCCGACGCATGCTGTGATCCACCGCGCACGGAGACCGGGGAGTTAGAGCGGGAATAGACTTGTATGGCAGCGCGTCTGCTTGGCAAGAACCCCCCGCCTTGCATGCCTCCGACCTTCTTTACAACTTCACGGGCGCAATTAACGAAGACGCAGCTTCGTGGCGCTTGGAATTTCTTGGCGGCAGCGAAGGGTATTCGTGCGCCAACCCGAGACTGCTTGGCGTCTTGGGGCCTGGATACCAAGAGTGTTGTTCGGTACATTGGCAGCTCGGTCTCTGAATCGGGGTCGGAGCGTGGTCTTGGTTCGCTGCAATCCGTCAACAGTACCTCCGGGCCTGTGCATCGTTCTAGGCGAAGATCGCTAAGCAAAACGTTTTACTTGATGTGACTGGCGGCGTTAAGGCGGGCGCCATTCTCTATCGCAATGCATTCCACTCCCAGCGGCATGTGAGGTACACGCACCGTTGTATTGCAATGGAGTCATGCATGACAATGCCCGAGAACTCGAGGCCGCAAATCCATAGGCCAGCATCGCGCAGTTAACGGTTCATTCACATCGCTGTCTTTGTGGCGGAAATGAATGAGAAAAAAACTTGGCCACAAGCGCCGGCTCTCTCTAGTCACTCACTTGTCATCTAATCTTATCTCGTTCTGATCCGTTGGGTAATCGGTCGTCTGCTAAGCCTCTTCAATCCGACGGAGTCTTGACTGTCACCGGAGTCCATCTGCACCGCGTCTTGGCGCAATTCACATCCTTAATGAACGCAGGTTCCATATTGATGGTGATGATATTTGACAAGCCACAGCCCTGAGGAAGCATTACGCTTGGAGCCATTCATACCGACCCTCGGATCACTCTCATTCTGGTATATGTCGTTCAAACTGACTTATGCTGAGTATGAAAATCAGTAATTCCGGCTCAGCTGCACCCCTCATACAAAGCCTCAACAGCGGAATATCTCGGTAGGAATGGGAGCTTCTCTCCGACAGGGACGCCCCAACGGGGAGGCTTTGATGGGATTTTCTCTCGAACGGCGTTAAGGAGGAGATCGTGCAATCGATATCGGCTGCAGAACGTCTCCTACGGAATGGAACGAGTAAATCCACGCGAATTATCCTCGTGTCGTGTTAACGCTGACCAACTGGTGAACAGTGCGCGCTTGCGGGCAGCAGCGCGGCGCCGAGTCATGGCCTGGCAGACAATGTCCTTCGTTCGGAGCTACCCAGGATGGCGAGCTCCAGAGGCCCCCTACTGCAGAACACAACGTTCGCCCTGTCTCCGCAGGAGCATTTCACGAGGATGACAACCATAGATCATATGTAGCGCCTACCGATCTAACACCGGCCAAACTTCCTCTAACCCCATGTCCTGCGCTCATTGTGGAGTGTATCGCTATGCCCGCCTTCCGCGACCTGCAATACATCTCTCAACGCGATCTAACGCGCGGGCTCCGCTATTCCGCCATGTAGCTGTTGAAAAGCCCCGCCGGTCGTGGACAGAGCTCGTCCATTCCCACTCGCATTAGTGGTTGTACGTATCGACGCCCAGTGCACCATGTCTGACAATCGCATTCTCACCGGCCCCGACGTCGCCAAGCACAACACGCGCAGTGATTGCTGGATCATCGTGCATGGTGAGTGGGCAGAGTTTGCGTCGCCGGAGTATCTTTGACAGAACAGTGATCTACAGGGAAGGTCTACGACGTCACGGACTTCCTGCCAGGTAAGCTCATGTGGCGCTGGGCGCACCGGAGTCTCCAACTTACGTCCCGACAGAGCACCCCGGTGGTCAGGCCATCATCCTGAAGTACGCAGGCAGCGACGCGACGTAAGTAGTTCTCTCCATAACGTTTTAATAAAAGCTTACCTTTTGCCGTCAGGGTGGCGTACGAGCCAATCCACCCGCCGGACGCGATTACCACGAACCTTCCTCCCGAAAAGCAGTAAGTCGAACATATTTGGAGCGTATTCGAAGCTCACGGGTCGCGTGACAGCCTGGGCCCCATCGATGCCAGCACGATCACCAAGGCCGTCGTGGAGGTGACCGAGGAGGAGAAGCAACGGCAGAAGTTCGTCGAGGCGCGGCCGTCCATCGATACGATTATCAACCTGCACGACTTCGAGGTAGGCTTGGCTGCTGCGGCTATTTGACACGGAGCGTGGCTCATTGCGGTAACCCACAGGCTGTAGCTCGCAAGGTCATCACGGAGAAGGCTTGGGTACGTCTGAGCTCTAGACGAAGGGTACGAGAAAGCCACCTGACGAGATCTCATGCACAGGCATATTATTCCTCGGCATCAGATGACGAGATATCGCTTCGGGAGAACCGCATGGCGTACCAACGGTGAGCAGTTTTTCTTGCACAATGTATTAGGAAAGTGCAGCTCACTGATATTTCCGCTCAGCGTCTGGTTCCGACCCCGCATCCTCCGCGACGTCTCAACCGTTGACTGGTCGACGACGATTCTCGGACAGAAGTCGTCCCTCCCAGTGTACATCGTGAGTGCCGCGTGGTCGTCTTACGTGATTTTGGAAGCTGAAGCTCCTAAACAGTCGGCAACAGCTCTTGGCAAGCTCGGCCACCCAGACGGTGAACTCTGCTTGACGCGAGCAGCAGCCAACTACGGTGTCATCCAGATGGTAAGCGTCTCAGGCAGAGTCTCGTGACAGCATTTTCATAGCATCCCTTAGGTCGCAACGCTTGCTTCCTGTTCGTTCGACGACATTGTTGACGCCGCCAAGCCAGATCAAACTCTATTTCTCCAGCTGTGAGTCCTTCCGCGAAGCGCTTCCCGTCCCGAGGACCCACTGACGCCGTCCCGCAGGTACGTGAACCGTGACCGCGAGATCACGCGCAAGTACGTGCAACATGCGGAGGCGCGTGGCGTCAAGGCGCTCTTCATCACGGTCGACGCACCGCAGCTCGGCCGCCGCGAGAAGGACATGCGGATGAAGTTTGTCGGCGATGAGGGCGTCGCGAAGGTCCAGGATGGCCAGTCGGACATCAAAAAGGACGAGGGTGTTGCGCGGGCTATTAGTGTAAGGCGCACTTCGTCCTCAGTTATCGCTTGCTGACCGAAATGTTATCTGGGCCAGTCTTTCATTGACCCCAGCCTGTCCTGGAAAGACATCCCATGGTTCAGGAGCATCACGAAGAGTAAGACATCTGCTCCCTCTATATCAGATGTGAGACTTATGACGTCGTCATCAGTGCCCATCATCCTTAAGGGTATCTCGACTGCCGAGGATGCCATCCTCGCATACGAGGCCGGTGTACAGGGCATCGTCCTCTCCAACCACGGCGGTCGCCAGCTTGATACAGCACGCTCCGGTCTTGAGGTGCTCGTCGAGGTCGTGGCGGCGCTCAAGGCCCGCGGCTACTTCCCGAGCCCGAACTTTGAGATCTTCGTAGACGGTGGGGTGCGCCGCGCGAGCGACGTGCTCAAGGCACTTGCGCTCGGCGCGAAGGCTGTTGGTGTCGGCCGACCGTTCCTCTACGCGTTCTGCAGCTATGGCCAGGAGGGCGTCGAGAAGGCCATCCAGATCTTCCGGGTAGGTTGACTGCCTACGAAACTCGCGTATGGTGCTGATTGTGGGTTTCTACTTAGGATGAGTTCGAGATGAACATGCGTCTCCTGGGTGCACGTACGATTGATGAGCTCGTGCCGGAGATGGTCGATGCGAGTGCTCTGGCGTCGCATACCGTCGTTACGCCTCAGGACCACCTGTTCACACAGACCTGTACGTGTTCATTTATTTATTCGTTCCGCCCTGCTTGCTTGCTTGCTGACAACAGTGGCGCTTAGACCAACCTCTGTCTGGTGCCAGATTCAACGAGAGCAAGCTGTGAAAAGGACTAAGAGATATCTCGCCTGCGTCCATCTGCATCGTGATACCATTTGTTGTCTGTACATTAGATGTAATTCAGTACATAACATGCTTATTTCTGCTTAAAACATAGGGTATAAGCCGTGAACTAAGAATTATCATGAACTAAGGGATAACTATACATGCAGAGTACTATCTCTTTAAATAGGGATTGCCGTGCGTACATACTACTGCTATAAATGATGAAAGTCACATATTGTTGGTATAACGTGGCAAGGGTATACAATGCACTCGGCCGTCATCCAATTGTTTTCACGGAAGCAAGAACACCGCCGCCAGAGTCGCAGCCCAGCACACGCCCATGATGGTCGTGGCGAAAATACTAGCACTCCGCGGGAGGCGTGACCAGGAGTAGCACAGCACCCCCGCGAGCGCGAGCACGAAGCCCACTGCAGCGAGCCACATGCACAGCGTATGGCAGTGCTCCAGGAGACGTGTTGGCGGGCCCCTGCGGAACGGGCCGACCTGCTCGAGATGCGGGTCCGCGGACCATATGTGGTTCTGCGATTCTTGCGATGACTGTGTCGTTGTCGTCGTCGTCTCCCCGCCCGCTTCAACCTTACGTTCTTCCCGCTTTGCCTCCCTCAATCGATATCGGATCAAGAAAAAAGCAGCGAGGAATGAGATGATCGCTGCGGATCCCAAAGACACAACTACATGAGCTATCTGGGAGGCTGTTAAAGAAGTTGATGGACTGACCTGCGCATAGATGGATTACTAATGCTCCTACGAGGCTCGCGTTCGCGGCTTGTTGTATACGAGTGGGCCGTTCGCCGTCATCAGGCATGACAAAGCCTAGTAACTGCGCCTCAGTCGCAGCGAAGAACGTGGCCTGTAAAGATCGTGTCAATCCCGCCCTGTTCGATGCACAGAAGCCAGCTTACAATGACAGATATTAATTGCAAGCGGTCCATCCAAGAATGGACAAGCTCCTTCATGACCTTTCTACGAATCTCTGCATCGGTCTCGTCTTGGTCAATTTGTGTCCCTACGGTTCGACAAATTTATGAGAGAAAGGTGGAATTACACATAGCGTCCATGACTTACATTGTCTTGGTTGATCCGGACCTTTCGCTGAAGCATCTCCAAAAGCGTTACTGCTTGCAGACCCAGGGGAGAAAGGTGCTGTGGTATTCGCCAACAGCCACATGGGACTTGCTGTGCGTGAAAGTAGGGCTGGTTCCTCGGACAAGGGATATGCGTGCCCCAGAAAGGGCCTGCCTGAAGTATTGCAGTGAGACTGGCAATACATCCGATCAGTATCCGTGAATCGCATACCTTTCAAGTCTGGAGCCATGACAATAGAGCGGTGGGGAACTAATTACTTCAGCGAAGTCGCAGCGAGGTATATAAGGTCAGTCGTAGCCGCCTAGAGAACATCGGCACGATACCGCCTTCGCGACGGTTCCACTATGATAGATCCGAGAACAATGGCGGACGCCAGTGCTCGCATGAGGAGAGGCAGTGACTATATATCCACCATACTGGGCAGCTGCACCGCAGAGACGCTGCCACAATGATCCCTGAAACGAAAAGCGCATGAGCGCCCCGCGGACGATGGGTTGATATGGATGGAACGAACACACGAACCGAACAGCACAATTCAGCCAACCTGTGGATGTGGGACGCCAAGCACCAACTCTATAGGATGCTTTTGATTGGATAGTCACGGGCTCCCCTGCTTCTGAAATACAGCATCGAGTCAGTGTCTCAATTCAGCTGCATCATTTACTCAAGTTATCACAGGAGCGCACTGTGGAGCCTATCTTTCCAGATGACTTGACTTACCAGCACTTCGGACCCAGCCACCCAGAACCGTACAGCATTCCTGCGACAGAACCGCCCTGCTAGAATATGCATATGATTGTGGCTGGCAGTGCAAGCATTCAGTCACCCATAGCAAGTATAGTATCACGTGCATATAGGCGTGAACCACGAGTGGTCCAAGGCAGAAGCTGGCGCCCTTTGGTGAAAAGGTTTGATGTTGAGTCTGTACGTATTCTGTCAGATCAGGAGACTATTATGCAGGAAACTTCTCTGTCATGGAGGTATTGCTGAACCTATGACTACCGCAATGCAATGTCCCACCAGCCAACCTCATCAACCCGAAAGTGGGACAGTAACTTGCCACCGGATCGTTTAATCTTCAGAGGGTCCGCTGGTGAATTGACCTATGCTTCCCTTAAGCCCAGAGGGTTCTATACAACGAGGAAAAACCTCACCGTTGTTGTAATCCAGATAAACAAGTCCACGAGTCCGTCAAAATTCGTTTTCGGACACAATACTGATTTAGCCACCGGGCTGTATCTTTCAAAGTATGTCATACCTCAGGTCAGCTCATTGTAAACGGAAGAACCTGGCATCCATCAACGAAGATGGGCAAAGTTTTCGCACAGCGAAGTGTGTTCAGAATTAGTATGGCGTCGCTGTCGGGTAGAATTTTCAAACATACCATCACGTTCCAAAAGATATCTTCCACCATGTCGATATCGCCACGGCTTGAGAAGGTTCCTCATCTTGGCGCTCGCTTGCGACTGCTTCATTTCATACCACTTCACTGCGATTGGGAAGGAGTGGTGCAATACTGCCACGGGAATTATGTGTATCGAAGTCTTCGTTATCAAGCTGTATGGTTGAAAACTAGCATGCCGATTGTGGAAATGGAATTCAGAATGCGGACGCATTTCGCATGGAGGTCAAATAAAGCTTGTTCTGAGCAGATGGCTGCCTTACAACAACCTGGACACCAAATTTTGATCTCGTTCACGAAGCGAAAATCGGACGAGCCAGAACGTGAAGTACGCTTGGATCCTCATTGATCTGACGGCTCGACATGCATCGCACCAGATGACCCTCCGATACCACAGAAAATCTAATACAGGCTCACTGGGAGCGCGACACGTTCTTGAAGTCTGCTCGCCCATCAATGCTGCGAGACTAGTAGGATAACCTCTACAATTCATATAGTATCCAGGCAGGGATGCATGTCTAAAAGTCACAAGGAAATCAGACAGAGTCAGTATTGAAGCATAGTATGTTGCTGAGGAGAACAACAACAGCGAGGGGCTCCAGAGTCCAGACGCCCGTGTGGGCCACAATTGCATCACGTGCGCTGCTCAACGGGCGCCAAGTCTTTCGAGCCCAGCGAAAGTGCTCATCCTGCTCCTAAGCTCAAGTTCAAAAGGCCTTCTTATATAGTGCACATAAATACTAAGTACTACATGATCTTCCTTGGAACGTGCCTCTGGTATTAACTGTGCGCTTGAATATCTCTTCGAGCAAGTCATCATGGTCTGCCTGCCACCACGGACTGCTCCCAAATGACCCATGCTTCGTGTCTGAAAGCTGCCACAGCCTCTGCATCTCCTTCTCTGTCCGGCCTCATGCCCCGTCGCTCCAGTTCCATGGCCAAATCACTGAACCCGACTGCGCAATTGTGGTGTCCCTGCGGGAACGCTGCGACCGCCTCTCGATGCGTGAAGATGGCTTCGAGATACTCGCCGCCCGTGGTTGGGTATTGTCCTGCTTGTACTTGTCCTCGCAACGCTTGCAGTAGTGCGCATCCGCTGGATGGCGGCATACCTGCGCTCGCGATGTACCTTGAGGATCCCGATGGGCTGGGCTATGATGACCGGCTCGTTAGAAGGTTGACTTCTCGACAATTGTCCACATGAATACAGACCCGGTAGCTCGAGTCTTCTCCGTCTGACGACGAGTCGGACATTGTTGCGTCTTGGTATTCGGTCTCGTATGCTGGTAACGGCTCTTCGCTTTCCTGCCTCCACGGGCGAACAGAAGTCAGTTCACAGAATAGTATCTTCCCCGAAGAACCACTCACGAACTGCCCGTTGCACCAATTGTTCTCAAGCGTCAGCTTGCCCAACAACTGCGTGAGCTGCATATCGAAGTCCATGCTTCACGGGCTGTTTCAGCCAAGCTCACAAAAGTAAGTATGAGCCAAACTCACACTGGTTTCTGTGGCTGCGATGCTAGTCGGTCAATAGCTGTGGTGGTACGAGGTTTGCAAGCTGTGGGCCGAGGGTCATCGACATCGTGCGGGTAGATGTACTGGTTAGCAGCGCAGGAACACGCGTTTGTGTTGCAGAAGCCTCATTGTCGCATGCCGCCAGAAGCACCTATAATGAGTCAAGCTTTGGTCAAGCTGTTATCGGATCTATGGACATCGCGAGGCAGCCACGCAAGGTCCGAGCCGTCATTTGCCTGCTCTCGTATCTGTCTCATTGTCTCTATATTTATGGGGTTGCCTTTGAATTCGTGGATCGCTGGTGATATGTTTTACAGTCACGTTTTGCCTAGAATCTGCCATGAAATCCAATCGGAAGATCCTGAGGCCGGTCAAGAGTGTAACATGCACGAAATCGGTGATGGTGTGCCGTCAATCTACTACACGAATATCCAACTAGTGTGCTATAGGCGCGAGCGAAGCTGAACTGGGCATGATTAAATGTATTGGGCACACGGTCAAGATGCTTCCGCGCTGTCGTGTGACGCAGTCTTCGACTCCATGCCTACTTTGGATCCACCTTCATGAACGCGTACCATCCGAGGCACTCTGCAATAGAAAGAGCATGCCCGAATACTGTTTATCTTTGCCTTGAGAAACTGTCTATCGGTTGACCATCAGAGGCGTCTTGTCAGGATGAATGACAAGTCCTGCTGAATGAAGCGTATAGCCCGACCGATGCGACACAATACAGGAAGCATGTATTCCTACGCAACACCACTTCAAATTTCGCAGCACGGCATGCAAGCCGAACCACGGATAGGCATCCGCTTCTGGTAAACCTCTCACCGCTGCGGTCTGAAATTTGCTATGCACGGCACGACCTTGCTCTCATTTTGAATGAATCGACTTCAATTGGTCAATGCCCATGCTCGTTCTGTAGGTACACGCCCGTCATTGATTGGATATCTGCGGAGCGCTTTTAGGCTTCGCCGCGTTTGACCGCATCGTCTTCTTCCTCAGTATGGGAAGGAAGCGCTAGGTTTGCGGGTTACATGGTATCTCCTTAGGGTCAGATTTGAAAAGAGGAGGACCAAATCGGACACACCGACATCGGCGGCTTGACACGAACACGTCCAGAGCTAGCATAAGATGGGTCGCGTGGAATCTTGTTCGCGCAGCAACCTTCCAATCATGCCCGCTCTTTTCACCCCGCTCTACATCGACGGCCAAGAGTGTTCAGCGAGCAGCGACGCTTGCTATGAGGTACAGAATTCGTACTCCAAGGAGATCGTCACCCTCGCCTCCTCCGCGTCCAGCCAAGACTGCCAGAACGCCGTTGACGCAGCCGCACGGGCTTTCAATACCTGGGAACGTGTGCCGCTCTCCGCGAAGCGAGACTACTTCCTAAAGGCGGCCGATCTGCTGGAAACCGAAAGGTACAGGGCAAAGGTCAAATTGGCGCTGCAGGAGGAGACGTGCGCCGCAGACTTCCTGGTCGACTTTAACCTCCAGGTTTCAGTGGAGTGGTTGCGCCACATCGCGGGGCTGGTGACTCAGTTGAAGGGCGAGTCTTTTCCGTCGACGATTCCGGGAGGATATGTCATTGCCCAACGAAGGGCTCAGGGTGTCATGTGAGATTCTCCAGACACTTGGAAATGATCATCTGCTCAGATCAACTACAGCCTCGCCGTCGCGCCGTGGAACGCGCCTGTGATCCTGGCAGTTCGTGCAATTGGATATCCGATCATTTGTGGCAACACAGTTGTCTTCAAAACCTCCGAGAATAGCCCACGCACGCAATTTATTATCGCGGAGCTCCTGCATGAAGTAGGCTGCTCTGTCTTGTGCATCGTCTGTCAGCAGAATCATTATCATCTCAACAGGTAGGGTTGCCCAAAGGCGTCCTGAATGTCGTACATATATCGCGAGAAAACGCTCCTGCAATGACTAGCGAAATGATTGCCCACCCTGCAGTGCGGAAGATCAACGTAAGCAAAGACTGCACGAAACGATTGGCGTACTCAATGTCCCCTTCTTCTGTTCTATCCCATAGTTCACGGGGAGCGATCGCGTAGGAAGACTGATAGCCGCAGAAGCCGCCAAGTATCTGAAGCCTTGCGTGTTCGAGCTGGGCGGAAAGGCACCTGTTGTCGTACGTAATCAACCTTCTGAGTGCTCAATGTCCACATCACCTCGTGCAGGTGCTGGAAGGCGCAGACGTACCGAGAGCCGCACGTGCAATCACCTTCTCCGCCCTCTTGCACTCCGGTCAGATCTGTATGTCAACCGAGCGCGTCATCGTGCAACGGCAGGAGGCGCAAAACTTAATTAAAGCCCTCATCGAAGAGTTCAGCAAGTTCAAGTCCGGCGGCCCGGGAGAAAGGCTCTCTGCGCAGTTCACGGAGGCCTCCGCCGCGCATATTGTGGCCATGCTTGCTGAGGCGAAGCAGAATGGCGCACGGTTCCTGCTCGGAGACGGGACCAGAGACGGCCCAGTCGTGCAGCCGCACATTGTCACGGACGTGAAGCCTGGCAACGCTCTTTGGGACCAAGAAAGCTTCGGACCAGGTGTGTGGAAATACAGAGGCTGATTCAGTCTGCTGCTGAGTTGCGTAGTGGTCGTGCTCGTGGAAGTTGATACCATTGACGAGGCGGTCGATTTCGCGAACGCGTCCGACTACACGTTAGTGGGCGCTCTGTGGACGAAAGACCTCAACACAGCAATGGATGTATCTATGCGCATACGATCAGGTCAGAACTGCTCACCACGAACTTTCGGAGCCACTCACCCCCAGCGCCGTTTCCACAGGCTGCGTGAACGTCAACGGCCCCACAGTTCATCTCGAAGACAGAGATCATACAGGCCTCGGGTCAGTGTCTGAATGCTGTCTTTTCATGCTGCAAGAACCTCACATCAGCCATCTATCACATAGCGGAGGATCAGGTTATAGCAATTTTAGTGTCGAGAGCTTTACGGATGTGCGGATGGTCGTGATCCATCCTGCTGACGCTCCTCCGTATCCATTGGTTGGGTGAGGGTGAAGAATGATACTGCGATCCTCCTTTATTCCCAAAGACGATATGATTGCTTGCGCTGTCATTCGTCTCTGCGCTTTGACTAGATGTCGTAAACTCGCCGCGTTCCAGATAGCAAGACGTATTGTAGTGAACACCTGCATGTGTATTGTACGTTCCTTGTACGTTGCAATTTGAATAATCTGGATTGAAGCCTCGTCAGCAAAATCGTCGTCACGGGCCGAGACACAGGGCAAGCCAAACTCAGAGAGAAGATATCATCTCCACGTAGGAGACATAGTCTTCCGGAAGCGCCTAGCATTCAGGAGAACGCATAGCCTCCCGTCAGTACAAGGATGAAGGATTTCGTTTCATCGTCGGTGGATGGGTTGATGGATAAGAGCTCACCTGCTGCACGTGGCGACTTCGACTCCGCGTCTTCGTGAAGTAACGTATGCGCTCAGTGGTTAATAGTGATCAGTGTTGAAGAAAAGAAATTTGCCAGAAAAGTCTGCAAAATGTTCCTTAATGATAAGTTTCTGATTGGGTACTGCTCAAATGATAATTGTCCGTAGCATGAATAGCAAAGCTACAATCGATCTGCATCGTGACAAGTGTACAAGCCCCTGAAAATCATAATTCGTGAGACCAACAATGTATCAACGGCATGAGGATATACACTGGTACCTGAGTCGTCAATGAATATTGCGTTATTAGTTCGTTTCGTGGCTTACGCGCTGCTACAAGAGCACCAGCGTGCCCGCTATCGTGCATACACCAAGGCAGGCTGTGGAGAAGATGCTCACAGCGAGGGGCGTGTGCGCCCACGCATACGCCAAGATGCCAATCAGCCCGCAGACGAAACCAACCGCGGACATCCACACCGCAAGCGTGTGGCAGCGCTGGAGTAACATGATCGGCGGATCCAGAATCTGCTGGGCCAGCTGAGTCGGGGTCAGCGTGGGCGAAGGAACACGGATAGCGGGGAGTTTGCGGAAGCCGCGAAGTTGCAGGCATTGGACGTTGACGCGCTGGTAGATCGCGTCGCAGGGGTCCTGCGACACACTTGAAGCTCCCTCCTTCTTGAAGTCAGCTACGCCTGCAGAGGACGTCGACGGACGGTGCGCGTGCTCATTGGCAAGGGGGTCCCTTTCGACATCGCGAGCGATCGCCTTGTTAGAGGTCGTCCCGTGAACATATTTAGCCTCTTGCTCGTCCGCGTCCACCAGTTGGAGTCTCACGAGAATGAACGATGCGACGAAAGCGATGATCGCGGCGCAGATATGGAAGATGAGTGCTCCTGCGAAGGTTGCGGTCGTCAGCTTGTCCGTGGCGCTCCATGACGTCGAAGGGTCGCCAAGGTGCACCGCAGAGCTGGCGAGGGAGAAGAGGAGTGAGTCAATGGACGCAAAGAACGTCGCCTATAGCACGTCAGACACGGTGCGGGAAAGACGAGAGATCGCGTTGTAAGCTCACAATACCGCTCACGAGAGCCAATCTGTTCAGCCAGATCGTGATCACCTGCAGGATGGCCTGTCTCAACTCGCTGTCCTGGCTGGAGGCGACTGCAGAGGTATTAACATGCGAGACAATAGATTTATGAGCCCATCTGATACGCACACTGACGGAACGGCACCACCAAATCTGTGAGTAGATTTTTCTTCTCGCTGCTGCTCATGGCGTCGCGCTAACGCAATATAGAGAAGAACGAGTGGTGGAGCACTATTCAGGTCGCAAGCCGAGGTATAAATGAACTCTGAGACAGTGCCTCGAGCCAGACATATCTAGGCAACTTGCGCGAGCTTCCATTTCTTTGGTGGGAACATTGACGCTCTGCAAGGCTCTGCAGCAGCATGAATGCCAGTGGTTGCCACCCACAAATCCAGTTATGTCTAAATTCCGGCATGAGCTGTCCATGTTACCCAAGGCAGCTGAAGATCATGCAAGGAGCACAGCAGAGGGGCACTAGTACGTCCGTCGTCGTCGACGGCAGTCTGGGGGAAGCTCTGTCAGAGAGAGAGGCGAGTCGAAAGCGTCACTGATCACACTGTGCCACAAAACGTGACGCTGGCCATCACATATGGCCCGCCGCTGCCAGGCTATCCGCAAAGCTTACAGGTCCACTTAATTGTTCGCTCACGATGCAGGCAGCATATTTCAACAACAAGTTATAGATTCTCTACCAGTCATTTGGCAAAATCCGACAAAATTGGAAGCTGAACAAGGATATGGATATGGATGTAGAGTGAGTCGCTTGCCAGATCGTGGTATAAATGGGTGGGGGCTTCCATTGTAGAGATGCAGATGAGCCAGTGCCTCCGTTAGCGACCATAAGCTTGCGTAAGCCGTGATGAGCGGCCTTGGGTGTTATACCATCGCATCAGCGGAAGCCAAGCCTGCATCGCCCGCTTTCTCTCGGAACTTCGCAACATCCTCCACGTCCTCGGGCCTGCCATGAGGTCGTGAGAACAATGTTGGACAGAAGAGAAATTGCCTGGTAGCAAATGGTTGCATAACTTACTTGATTAGTCCTCTTGCGATCTGTTGCTGGGTAAGCTCCTGCAGATATGGAACCAGCTTCGGGGTATATTTCTCGGCCTTCTTGTACTGCGCGCGTTATGGTGAGACAAAAGCTACAATAGCACTTGCACGTCTGAACACACCTCCATTAGGCCATTGTCGGGTTCGTTGTGAATTTTGCTTAGCAAAGCTGGTACCAGAGGGCTGTCGGCTAGGTCGCCAATCTTTGTCAAAACGGGATGGCTTCCAGCATCGCAGATTGATCAGTGCTCGACCGCACAGATGAAGGTCGATCTTTCGCTTACACGCCGAACATAATACCCCTTGTTCTAGGGAGCTTGCGGAACGTCTGATGGTCGATACGTAGGTATAAGTCCTTCGGATGCATGTCTTCAGGCATCGACCCGGAGATGATATTATCTATTACATATCACCATTCACTGTGAGTTTACCGCTTTGTCGGCCTCAATTCAGGCATTTCAATACTCACGCCAGAACAACTCGCGATCGTCTACGATCATCCAGCTCGCGCGCTCAAACGGACGGTCAGGCGCAAAGCGCGTCATGGTGCGCTCGACACTCATGAGGATCTTCTTGAACTGCGGGACGTCAGCATGCAGCTGGTGGATCGGCTGACCAATCTTCTCCGACAAAAGATAGGATCCTGCGACGGGAATTAGACCATGGTTGCAAGTAGGACGTTGGTACTGGCAGATGAAGACACGCACCAGGGAAGACGATCAATCCACCGACGAGATACACCTTCCCATCCTCGCGCTCTCTCCCCATCAAGAAGTCATCCTGCACTAGTCTACGCTCATTAGCTCTCACATCTATGCCACTTCCGAGATCTCGGCCCGGAATCGGTGGACATACCTAGACACAATCATCAACGCGTCAACGCCCTTGATATCCCTCACATCGGGAAAACGCTCTCCTGTCACCTTGTTGACGATGCCGATGGGATATGTTCGTTGGCTGCCTCCCTTCTCTCCTGCGCCTCTTTCAAGCCAAATTGCGTCAAAAAGCGTGGGGAATCGCTTCGGCAGGTAGTCCACGAGAGTCTCGAGCAGTTCGTTGCATGCAGCGTCGTTCTCGGGGAGAGAGTCTATAACCACTTTGCCTGCATGACATTGATTAGCACTGCAAGAGCAAGAACGTCGGAATACCGAAAGCAGTATGTCCAGTCCATACAACTTTCAAGATGCAAATCCCTTGAACAGACGTTCATTCAATGACACGAATCGGGCGATACTGACCTTGCTCCCTAATGACTCTTGCCTTCTCATCCAGATACCACTGGTAGTCCTTGTCGATCTCGATCCAATCGTTAATGTGCATTGGCTGATGCGCCATCGTCTCGAGAACCACAGAACCCATCAGTATCCTTAGGGCTACGGGTGACAGCGCAGATCTGAATGATCGAACTTGCTACTTACCTGGAAATATGGATACCGCAGGACCTTGTTAACGTACACATAGTCCCGCACCGTCGCCTTGCTCAAGTCTAAGTCTAGCAGCGGATCAGGATCAGGAAGATATCCAGGTCCGGTCGCATCCCTTGAACCGCCCTCGGGCTTTCCAGGCCCGTAGCGCAAAGCCTTCGGGACATTCTTCCCCGAGCTGGCGACATGGGAGAGGGGTGGCGCTGCTGCGCCGCTGACAGATGCCGCCGAGGTTCGGGAGCGTCTTTTCAGCACTAGGTAGAGTACACCCCCATGGATCAGCAGCAGGCTGAGTCCGATGGCATCCTTCCAATCAAATGCGATTGTGAGCTGCTCATCCACAAATTGGAGTCCCATCTTTGCCTCAAGACGAAGCAGAAGTATTGCGTCAAGTTGGCAAAATACAGAGTGAACCAATGGAAAGTGCAGATCTCAAAGGACGTCCACTACTGCCGCTTATGTTGAGCGAATGCTGCAGCCAGTGCAGGGAAGAGAGATAGCGACTCACTTCTCAGAAAGCTGGAGGCCTGATATACAGGGTAGTGCTTATCACTCCTCCACTGCGCGCGTGGAGGCCTTCTGTGACAAAGAAGGGAATGTCAATCTTGATAGAGCATGACAAAAGTCTATTCAGAACTATGGAATGACTCGTGCCAGTGCTGATAGGGACGTCAACGCCCAAGAGAGGTGATTTGTCTCGCACAAGGAGCAGCCGAGATACGATAGCCACCAGAGCGCGGAAGCAAAGCAACAATTACGTTGGCAGAATATTGCAAACAGAACCTTCGTTGTTGATCTCGTATGGACGTAAAACATTTGAGCTGTTGAGGCGGCGGTTGTTGACCCATGTGAACTTTTGCCATTGGCCCTGGTCGGCTGCAACTCTTCCTATCACCTGGCAGTGGTGACGCACGAGCAATATTTAGTTCCGATGCACGCGCGCGCAAATTCCCATGCCTGAACGCAGATCTTCTCAGACGTTCACGTCCAAATTATTCAACTTCTTGCTCCGCGTGGACGTACATAACATTACCTCAAGTACTGCGATTTTCAGTTGAACATTGACAGACAACAGGATGATTGTGGTTTCATCGCAATCACATACGCGCTGGTGCTTGGAACTTGTGGAACTTGTAGAGGCCATCTTGAGCTCAATCATTAGGAAAACAATCCCTCCTTCTAGGGTGGCAAGCAGACATACCCAGACTCGCAAAGACGTGTCGCGGTCCGATCAGTGACCAGTGAACTCTCACTCGACTTCTTATGGTACCGGATAGACTCTGTATTTCATCTTGTGTAGCGCATGATTCGGTTCGGGACCAAGACGCCAAGGATACTCTGGTCCGTCCCATGGCATTGCCACGTCTCGTTGATTCTCACCAGCTTTCCTCGTCCACATGTTCACGAGGCGGCCGTCCACTCAGGACCGGCTTCGATTCGACGTATATGCGAAATGCGTGCGCGTGTATTTCGAGCGCATCCTCGCTCCGACCGCGACTGCAAGTCCTACCGCAGACGAATGCTGTAACAGGCGCATCATGCGCCTGGGTGTCGGCTGCTCTATGATAGAGCATACTGTCGCACCTGCACCGTGTTTGCGCAGCTTGTTTCCCAATTGACGTTTGTCGGGTCTGGATTCTGCGCCTGTCATCAGGCTCTGAGGGCGAAGTGGGTCGATGTCGCCATGTCGCCAGTTGGCTATCAAGAGCTGGTGAAGTTGCCATGACACCTTGTCCGATGATGAACTCGATGTAGGCCGAGTTTGACCATACTTTGACCGTGTCCTCCTGAATGAACAAGTAAGTACCAGTTCTTCCCATGCTGAGTGAGTTACGAGTCAAATTCAGACCAGACCCGAAGTTGCACGAATCAATATCATTAGAACACAAAAGCACCACTGGTGAGTCACTATTCACATAGTCATTCAAAGTTTGCACACGCAGATGTCGACATCTGCGTTTTCGTCGAGTCGTCAACACACACTGCATCGCATGACGTGGTACTGCGCCGTCAAATATCCCGGGAGACTTCAACGTTATTCTGCTGATGAGCCTCGACTATTTCATGTCTTGGAGTACCCAATGACAACTAATGAAAATCGCCGGCCTCGAGGCAGGTCAATATCATCCAATCGACGGAACTCGAAGTCCAGCGAGTTAGCACAACCCATTCCATACTTACATAGCATCGATGCGTGAGACATTTGGCATTCTGCAGGAAAAGGTCCCCGCTACCGTGGGGACTTGAGCTAAAACTGCGACTGCGGCGCAGTCATTGGCTGGAAAAATCGCATTTTATAAGCATCCAAACGAGCGACGAGAGAAACGACAGGACAGCACAGAGGTGCAGAAGAACAGAGTCGAACATCATTCGGCTGAGGTATGCATGGGTCGAACCAGCGTATATCTATTCATGCGAGTCCATCAGTCGTCGATGTGCGTCAAAATCCCAAGCACGTACGTACGTATGTAGATGATACCGAATATGCGCTCTGTGACTATGAAAGTAATAAAAACTATAGTATAACAGAAGGGGGGGATACGGTGAAGCAAGGCTGACAGACAAAAGGGCCAAGGCCCAAGAGGTACATGACAGAAGCAAACACATGGTATAGAGAATCAACGAGGGAGTGTGAACCATGTTGCCTAGTGGTATGTGGGGTGCCATATCGTCAGTCAGCCAGAGCAACTAGCAGTTCGAAAGTCCATCCACCAACAGTCACCACGACCGCACCGAGCAGCAAGCAACCATCCCTCCTTGATTCCTTCGCCACTGGCACAAAAATCTGCAGACACAAATAGGGACACATAGGCCATCAACAGGATATACAAACAGGCACCCGCACAAGAGCACGCGACGGGCACTTTTGACTGCCTGCCCACGAATATGAGCGCCTTAGAGCGCAAGCGCGGCGAGCACCAACGGAATGACACTCAAGCCGCCAACGACGATGTTTCGATCGGCGGCAGAAGAGGAAGTCGTCGCGGTCGAGCTGGAGGACGAAGACGAGCCAGACCCAGACTTGGACCCAGAGCTGCCGCTCGACGCGCCGCCGGTTGAGGTGGCACTAGAGGACGCGCTGGAGGACGTCGCAGTGCCATTCAGACGCTTGGCATTGCGCTACAAGATGTATTGTCAGCCACCTTTCGGGCAGTGACGACGGAGCGATCAGCTTACGATGAAACCGAGCAGCGTCTGCGTCGAGCTGTCATTCGCGTTGATCACACCGACACCACCCTCGCCACACGTGTTGTAGTCGAAGAACCATATGCTGTCGTTGCTCGTGATGGGGACCGTCAGCTGCGTGATGGCCGTCTCGTTGCCTGCATCGCGGAAGCCCGAGTTGAAACCGTTGATCGTGGAGTTGACCTCGTTCGCCACAATGCAGGGCGAGGCGAACGTCGACTGAGTCGCTGTGTGGTTGCCGGTGGTGACTATGCAGCGGAGGGGAGATAGTGCGTCAGAATCGACCATTCCAGCCCTTCATTTTTGATGGTCGCCACATACAGTTAAAGACCACGGTATCACCAATGACAGCGTGCACTTCCCCAGGTTGGAACACCAGGCTGGCGTTAGTGGTGGTGTTGAGGCCAACTGTGATGTTCCACTGCGTTGCAGACACAACAGACGCGGCCAGCTAGAGTACGTCGCGCAAAGATAACCACCTTATCAGCGCCGCGCCCGTCGTCGCACTCGAAGACGAGAGAACTTACAGCAGAGACGGCGAGCGAGAGTGCGTACATCTTGTCAACGGAAAATTGCTTGACAAAGAGGGCGACGACGACGGCCTGAGCAAAGGGACGAGGTAGTGAGCGGATGGACCGAAAGGCAAGAGGGTAAAGAGGCGGACATTCAACTCGAGGCTATTGAGCATTGTGCCACGTGATCTAAGGATCAAACCCTGCGAGAAAATTGATCTGCCGGGTAATGCCAGGAACATGGAAGGACAAAAATATCTCCGGGGACGCTGCTGATTGGCCAAAATATGTCACGTGATATACGACAACCTTAATGAGGCAACAGAGATACTTTAGGCTAAACGATGAATGCCAGGGTTGCGGCTGAAGCGCGGCGCTACAAGACTACCGAGCTAAATATTGCCCGTGAAACGTCAACGCTATAAAGGGGCCGCAGACACGAGGACCACGCTGAATGCACACCAAGGATGCTTCGTTGCCCAGGGCCACGCTCATAGCACAGGATGTGCCAGAATGTACGCAAACATGACGATGATCTCGCTCCAGCTACAGTCTCACCAGCATTCAAGAAATAGTAGTGTGACGTCCAGCGACGTAGCCGTGTGGAAGCGGCAGGTTGTTCTCTCAGTGATGGGATCACGGGTGATGCCACGAGCGATCGAGATAGCGTGGACAGGAGGCGCCGAGACGGAACTGAGGCGTCTGCCATGCACTGAGCTAATAGACTGCGCATGAATTCTGAATTTGAAGATACGCTGCGGAAGCCAGCAGAGCAGGCCAGGACACCACCAACGAGCATCAGGTGCGAGCTCGCGCCGACGACTTGCCTAACGGCAGCCTTCTCGCGAGCGTGTGTGCGACTGTCTGATGCAGAGCGCGGAACCGAGCAACGATGTCTCACGAGACAGCCGTCGGTCCCGCTAGGCGCCAAGGCAAGCGGAACCCTTCATAAGTACGGGCCCATGCGCAGAGCAGTTGTGAATGCTGGAGGGGGCGCAGTCGCCAACGATGGCTGCGGACAGAACGCATTGGTCACGAACCTGGGCCTTCTAGACGATCGTTGCAAGGACTTCGGTTCAATGCAGTACACCACGCAGCGCCACTGTCGTTGGACGCTGAACGCATGTCGCCCGGTGATCGTTGCATTCCCGCTCATCTATATGAGCGGAAACGTTATTAATAACGGCGAATGACTGTAGCCAAGTAAGCAGAGACGATACCACGCTGAACACCCGTTTCAACAATCACAACTGCTGTGTCATGACAGCTGCACCGACTAGAACTGATCAGTACCGAGACGATACATGACACAAGACGACCCCAGCTCGCCCGAGAGGGCAGCCTTGACCACCCTGACGAAAAATGGTGGCCATGAGCAAGGTCAGGTTGCAAGGCGATATGAACAACAGGTGTTACACAGCCATGGCAGAATAAACAAGCAGTCTGTAGCACAATGTAGACAGTTATCTGAAAGCCAAGAGCAGTGCCCCAGTGCTTGAGCAGTCCAGTGTGAGAAAGAGGAGTCAAGCAATGTTGCGCGGGATGTTCGTCAGTCGACATAGACAATACGCAGTTGAACTTGACGAACCGCGCTCGGAGCATCGTTACGAGCATGCACACCGTTTGCGCTAGCTGTTGCCTAGTTACGCTAGTACGGTCGACGAGCTGTCGTCCATCCACGGCGATCAACATTTGGCCAAGGATGTAGCAAATGCATCCAGACCGTAGGACCGGGTCGCCAGACCAAGGTAGGTTGACAGGCGTGCACCTTGAACTCTGTCTTGCGGTATATGAGGCTAGGCTGTGCTGCGTTTGCTACTGCGGCGGCCATTGATCTGCGCATTGTCGGCCCATGGAAAGCATGCGAGCACCGATACGACGAGGATACGCCGGCGGATTTCGATTGAATGAGCGTCAAGTTGTGTTCACATGGCCACTTCACGAGTTGATGTCTGTCGTGCAGCATAAAGCAGTTCAGTGAGCAAATGAGTCAAAGACAGCGGATACTCACCACCGGGGAAATCAGAAAACCATACTGCTGGTCGAAAATGAGGTTGGTCAGGGAACGTCATCTTCGGCGAGTCACCCAGCAGCATCGTGTTGGATCTTCTCCCTGATCTAAGGAAACCCGGTCGTCACTGCTACTGGAAAAGTTGTACCTTACCAGACCAGGACTTCTGCTTCTACAACACGGAAGTAACCAAGTTGCAGCATTTCTTTTCTGCTTTCTGCTACGAGCCTGCGCCACAGCTTGCGCCATCGGCGCACGTGGCCCTGAACAAAGGTGAACCCATATGAGGAAACTGAGAAGGGTTCACGCTCTGCCTCGTGCCCGGGCAGAAAGGCAATTCTTGTAGTCGGCTGCATGTTCTCGACTTCGTCGTCCCAAATCGTGTGTGCCGTCGCAAGAGAATGCCCGCCAGGACGCCTACGACGCTGTGAATTTCTGCTTCCGATTACGATCGCAATTTCGTGCACACAAGCGCACTACTCAATTCGGAGCAGCTATTTCGTCGGCTAGCCTGGCGCTCCAGTAGGCGTTGTGGGCCATGCCCCAGTTTGTGCTCTGCTTTCAGAACAATGTGGGCACATCCTCCATGTGGTAGGTCGTATAAATCTCCGTCTTGTTCCCTCATCATGCCCTCCAGCTGACTTTCGAAGCTTGCAGCCGGGTCTTTCTCTGTCCCCCCTTCAAAGCATCGTCGATCGTCCAAGCTGTCATTTGGTGCCTAGCACATCCCAAATCGACCGCTGACACATACCCGCTCTCTTGGTCCCTGAGCCATAATGGTCGCCACTTTCATTTTAACACGTACCTTTGCCATCTCGGCGCTGTTCGTCGGTGGTGAGTACTTCGCGATCCACAGAACCGCACGCGATGCTAACGATGACATAGCTTTTGACCTTGTCCATGCCGCTCCTGTGTCGTATAGCCTTGATGCGAGAGCTGAGCCCAGCATCGAGGAGAGGAACTGTAGATTGCTTGGCTGTCTCTTCGCGAAACCTCACGAGGTATGTTCATCCTTTCTATTTCTTCCTTCGCAAGTCTCTCAATAGGTTGTCATTTCATAGGTTACCTCCGCCGCCTCCTTTTCCGAGGCTGCACCTCCTGATGAAGATACGGTCAAGCGCGAGCTTCAGCGCATGGGACTGCTGTCCGAGCCAATACCAGTCAATTCAGCCGTTGCTGAGCTTGCTGTTCGTATTATCCTATTCATTCTTTAGACGCGGTCCTTATAAGAGTCATTATCAGGTGACGCATTCTGCAAGTGACACAGAGTCCCAGCAAGAACAAGACGCCACAGTCCTTGTCGACGTCGAATACCGCAGTCCAGCGCCTCAGCAGGTACCACCACAGGGTTCAGACGCTTTCGTGTCCTCCCGTGCGAGCACTGCTACATTAGAGATCCTAGAAGAGAACGGACACGATTCCGTTCGCAGTGAAGAAGCCAGCAGAACAGAGGAAGAGCGGAAGTTGAGGATCTTGGAACCCAAGAACGTGCGCGTGCTTGTTGTTTTTCTGATCGTTTCGCAATATTGAGCTGCGACATTCTTGTTCTAGTGTCGACAGGGCGGCTGTCTCTGATCGTGCACGGCTGTGCCGTGCCCTCTGTCTGCTTTGCCCTCAATCTCACCACGCTCCTTCTTACACGCCATCTGAGCAACCAGCTCTTTATTTGGCCGGACCGACTCGCTTCGCTTATTCTCCCTTCGGATCCGGCCGCGCAGATCTCTGCATTTGATATCCGCTCTTCGACTTACGCTACACCATTTTCGCTTTTCGATACACACACATACTATACCTCTTTCCGCCTCGCGGACGATCCTGCATGCAAGACGAGGATCACTTTTCAGCGGGGCTGGTACGATACGGAAGAACAACTGCATACTATTCGATGTTATAGAATTACTGTACTCACTTGTTTATCGAGTTGTATCCTTAGCATTTCATTGTCTATCATCCCTGTATTATTAGTCTCCGTTATTCCCTCAATTTAACCGTGTTCATCCCGGTGCTTTGATCATTCCAGAGTGCAGAAGCGAACGACATAAGGGAGGTATATTGCGACTGTGCATACTTACGCCGATAACGACCGCTCGGTGCCGAGCTTCTCTTGCGTTCAGGGTCTCGGTACACAAATCCTCGTAGCTCGGAGTAGAAGGGTACCGTTCTCGCCGTTGATGCCGGGTTTCAGGAAGCACTGTCACCTCCGGAGGTCTCATAGGCCATTCTAGACTGACTACATTGTGGAGCAAGAAGCTGGCACGACACCTCCGATGATGGACGAACTTGGTGGACATGGTGACCGCAGATAGTACCGCGCACACCCTTTTTACTGCAAGAGTAGCTTCGACATGATTGTATTGCCACTGGTCGCATCTCACAGCCCTTTTCACATCGACGCTTTGGCTTGGATTGAGCTTGCGACCATATGCAAAGCGCACAATACAGCATTGCCGCTATCGGCGCCCTATATCAGCAACTAGAACATGCGGCGTCGAGGATGCATTGTTCTGCTCACAATGTGATGGCCAAGAGGTCCTGACCGAACATCCCCTGCGTCAGTGCAACTCAATCTTGAGTAAACGTATACAGATGTAAGGGTATCTCTGTACTCACAGACTCTGCTGATCCCCATGCAGCGTGACCGTCTCATCATGTTAGGATGCTGATAGCAGCCCGTAATGCAATCAGCAAAACCAGGTCATCTTTCGCAAGGAAGAGTTGCTGTGGGCGCTTGAATTTCCAGATATACCACTTCCGAATGAGAAGCAACCAAACTTCAGTTCTTGGACAAGCGCGCCAAATGATCCTTGCCCGGGTCCTTCATCGGATCAAATGAAACAGGCGCTGCATTCAGGATGATGTTTACATAGACGCATGTACTTCTGGACGAGGTGGAAGGGCCCCACTAACGAGATGCACGATGCAGCAAGAAACCGGCTTCCTGGACCACCTGGTTCTAGATGCAACAGCAACTGATCGGCAAAATCCAATGCTAATAAAGTTGGAAAGAAGGCCGCGGAAAACCCTCAGCGAGAAGAAGCCGTATCAAGCTCTGAGGATTTTTAGTGAAACTTCGCGCTCAAACCAGTTGAGGGAAATTTGGCACTATAGGAGTGATCGATCTCGCAGCTTCTACGAGTTCTGAGCTCTTGGATAATGATAACTAGTTTTTTTCCGGAACTTGAAGCACTACGCGTGCTGGACAGCGATTTCTCACAAAATTTGAGAAGATGACTGACTGAGTCCCGATGTCGACGTGGCAGGGAAAAATCGAAAGTATTCCAGGATCGGACAGCTAGCACAGATCTTCTAGCCGTATCGGAAATGATGGTCACTGGCAAGCGTGGGAGTTGCAAAACAAAGGCATGTACACATACCTACTTGGGGGATTCGTTCGGAACAGTCGTGCGAATTTCCTAAACGGAAACTGTTGTAGTCTGTTGTAGTATGAGCGGCAGCGAGCCATCACGGACGTACTGCCGTCGCGGTGGCTGCATAAGCAATTCACTCATTCGGGCCATACCTTCAAATTTCAATGCCTACTGCGCAGGGTCTATTTGTGTTCATCATGCTGGTTCCGCGTGCCTTGCCTGCGAGAGCATGCGTCATGGGGGGACGAGGTGGAAATAGCACTGCGGTATATAACTTTGCGAGACTTGTTGCTACGCTCATGGTGTTAGTGGCATTGACTGTCGAATTATCGTTCAACTCGAGCCAGCTTTGAGCATCATTCTCAGCACTAGCTTTACCTAGCAACTCTCAAGTTGCACTGCCATCCTTCCGAGTCCCGTTGAGTATCATGGTTGCCTCGTTCATTCCCTTTCGAGCCTTTGCTATTTCTGCTCTGCTTGTCGGTGGTAAGCAACCCGCTGGCTTCATTTGCTTCTGTGCACTGGGCCATGACTGACTCCTCGGGTATGGCCCATAGCTTTCTCGCCAGCCTGCCGCACGGCTCCCGTGCCAACTGCTCTCAAGACACGAGGAGTTGAAGAGAGAAACTGCAGGATATTAGGCTGTCTTTTCGCTGAATCGGTCTGCAAGTCCTCGTCATAAATACCTATCATGATGCTCATTTGAATGCCAGCATCCTATCAAGTTGCTTTCTGAACGTGAAAATGAGTCATTGAACGCAGTGAACACTGCTGTACCATTGGCTATTATTCCAGAAGACCTAGAATTGGCAGCAAAGTCCAGCAGAAGTGTAGGTTCGTTTGCGGTCACTGCTCCACAACCTCAGTGCTGAGATTCGTTGTAGACACTGATAGCCCACATGATTGAGCCTACCCTGTCACTGGACGTTGCAGTAAGTGTGCTCGTCAGATATCTTTGTTAACTATGGGCCGATACAGTATCACCTAGGAGCCTTCGGGCGATGCGGTTATTACACAGAGATCGGTCACAAGTTGAATCACGGACATATACGGTGTAAGAAGAACTCTGCAATCCTCTGACACCGACTAATACTGGCCGTACGTCATGTCCCTATTTTGCTCCATTCAACGACTTACGTCTCAGCAAAGTCTAGATTTCCTTCCATATCGCTACCGTGCAGAAGGCGCGGCCTTGCGCCTTTCGATAATTATAAATCGCTGCTTCGTCTATCACATTCGTTTTCGCAGCCTGGCCCAACGGTAGATCCCCAGTTTGAAATCCCCTGGAACATACTCTCATCATATCCGCCGTGTAATACGTTCCAACGTCACCTACCGAGCTCATCAGGCCCGATAGCTGCAGCACAGGTGCGCAGCTGTCACAAGGTCATCGTAGCCTGCAAGTCGTCCGCTTGGAGCCTATTCATCGTTTTGTTGTCTGTTGTGCATCATTGGAATACTGTGTAGTCCTATGTCGTCTTGCTCGCCATCGCTACCAAACTGTATGCGAGCGTTCAGTGCGGCTCATGTAGCTTAATCGATGTATGTCACAATCATAACATCAGGCTGGTTCGGGCGCGCTGCAGGTGTCTTCCTTACAGTATGCGGCCCCTTTGAGACGTTGAAGATGGCAATCGTCGCACGGGCGACCCCTACGAAATCCTACATCTCTAAAGGCGCGCCGCTGCTCATTTCGTGAATTCAATGCGCTGACGCGCCGTGCACAAGGCCAATAAGCAAACACAGCAATATGTGACGAATCAGCAACGGCAAGGCATTCACGAAGCAAAGCAAGATAAAAATAACATGCGATAGTTCGGACTACCCAGGCAGACTTGCATCTGAACAAGAATGTCACATAGGCATCCAAAGCACAGCGATCGTTGAGTATCATTTCTTTTGACTTCTTGTGCCCATTCAGGCAACGCCATGCCTGTGAGACGCCAAATGTATACTGACGCATTGATATTCATACTCGCAGTGATGTCGCCGTTTGCAGCCACTGCGAGCTCGGAGCGATCAGGTTTTTGAACCCCCCGCAGAGATTGAAACTAATTCGCGTGCAGTGCTCTCTCCCATAATCGTTAATGCCTTCCTCCAAAGGTCTATTTCTTTCGCCAAGTTCTTCCCCGCTCGGCGGATATTTGATAAATGGAGTGGCCATGCTTCGCCTCGCTCGGCAATAATCCTCGGCGGTCAGCGGAGGCTCGTGACGAAAGCTCTTGTCCTGGTTCAAAAACGAAGGAGTGAAGATCTTCTTACTGGGGTACCAAGCGCAGCTGCAATGACAGTCTGCGCCTCCTTCACGTTAGACCGATGAAAATCGAATTTATCATGCGGTCCTGGAGGGCAACGCTCGAAGCACAGCGAAACGTTCGTGGCCGAGAACATCTTATTCAACGCCTCTCGCTTGGCCGGGCGAGAAACGTTCGCAGAGTCGAGTGCAAAACGGTATGCGTCAGCGTCGAGGCCATGAGTCTTGTCGTCCAAAGGGTATGCGACGGAACCACCTAGCACTGCAACGGCACCGTTGCTCTCCGGTGCCGGCCCAATTGCTAGGAATTGATAGAATGTCAACTTCTATAGCATATTCGACGAACGTGTAGTTTATGCGTGTCTGGATTTCATGATCCCACACTGCTTGGAAATTGTAATCATAACCCATTCCGGCTCCCCGGTGCTTGCAGGACGCATGCCATTGTCCATCTGCAGCCAAGTCCGATAAGTTAGGTTTGGGTGTATAATGTCGCGATGTGCAACACAACTTTCATCTGGTATGTTGTCGAACGGGACATACCTTCAGAATTGCAATCCAGGCATCTACCTGATTCAGTTGACCAGATTCAGGCCGCCATATGTGCTTGTGAATAATCCCTAGCCCAAACAGCGCACCGTCTTTGTAATCGCAAAACATATTTGCATACAGATTTTGAATCTGCATGGGCATTTTTTGGCAAGAGACACGCTGTTAAGGCATTATTTGAAACTCAGTGTCACTTGATGGTGAAATAGACGTACTAGCGGAAGAGAGGTCTGATGACCTTATCGGAGAACAGAGAAATTAAGTTCAGCCGAACAGCGGATGAGACGACAATATCGAAGTGCCAATGTGTGGTTATGGCTAAGGATGTATTTATAAGTTGTCAAAAAAGTTGACGAAAGCCCAGAACCACTCACCAGTCAGGTTTTCACTGCGAAAGAACGGTATCAGCCTCAAGCATCATGCCTTCAGCTGTCGAGGCTGGAAAATCACCACATCAACGTGAGCAACAGGCCGCCGATGGTTGTACTCTCGTCTGATCCTTTTTTTCTTTATCAACGCATCCACGAACTGAACCTCAGGATACTTGACATCTTCTTCGATGGTTCAGTAGCTTGACTAAGCTCAAAATGTTGGACATAGATGAGTACTGCACTCCCAATCGACAACATTCTCTCACCATGCGTCCAAAAAAATCCGCGTTCTGAATGTGCCTCGGGATCCTTATGAAGATACCTTTATTTCACGGAGGCTTAGTGTAGCCACGCATAGATAATAAGACTTGCAATATACGAGGTGGATGTGCCATCATTGAAAATCACCATGGCAGACTTCCCTTGCCTTCAAATTCATAAGATCTGGTCGTGACACATGTCGGATATATAGGCCAGGATATCCTCAAGATATGGACATTTCCAGAAAGTCTTATATCTTTTTGCAAAGTCTAAATGGTCAAATCGAACGCATTCGTCATCTTGAATTGATCGAAAGGATGCGCCAGGCTGGATCCGCAGGACCGACAGTGCCAATGCTGATCTTTACGTTTTGCCGCCGATTCACCGCGGTTGTTTCTCTGACATTGGAAGGCCGTCCGTTCCCCAAATATTCGACACGCCAGCCAGCTTTATTTTCAAGCCGCTCGAACAACAACCGCGAGATCGGCAACAGCTTCAGCGATGCAATCATGTGGACACCGTGACCCATCGGCGCCGCGCGCCAAAGAACCACTCAGCTCGCTTGTGGATCCACCATGCCATCTGTGATGCGCACAAGGCGTTTGAGCCATCAATGAAGATCACATCATTTGTCATTCTCTTGCAATTATGCAACCCAAAGCCGCTGGCGGGCTCGGATTCCTTTGGCTTCCTACTAGACCTGCAGGATACAGCACATATCAACAGTCATATTATTGCACATTACTGGGCAAACAGAACGTACCCAAGACGTACGAGGTCTGCATTACTTCGTGACTATTCATACAATAGCTCTAAGATGAGGATGGAGGCAATTTGCATCGTTACAGGTAGGCTACAGCAAGTCCAGAAATTATGACAGCATAAAACACCGATCCAGTGGCGCTGTTAAACCGAAATATACAAGCCCGCTATGCAACCTCGCTATATGCAGGGGGCGCTTCGCCGAGCTCGCTCTCTTGCCCCGCGACGAGCCGTCCGAACTGTGTGCCACGCTCGAAGATGGAATCAGTCCGCGAAAGGGCCGGAGTGAGCAAGGTATGTATTGGAACTGGCGGATGGTCGGAGTGTGCGGAAGGGGCGCGTTCAATTTGTCTACGCACGCCGAGCATAAATGTCGACTGGGTCGAGCACTCAGCAACTGTCATAGGGCCACCGTTGTTTTCGGCGGGTGAAGTGTAACTGCATGAGGCGTGATGAGGGGAAAGCGGTTCCGTCGCTCGTGAATACGGGGGGAGGGACAGATAGTCGTGATTGCATAAACACTGCAAGAGAATGCTCATCAGTAAAATGGCATCCGTTTGTGTCACTGAAAATCTCACTGATAAGATGTGTATCGGAGTCTGCACAACGATGTCAAACATTTTCCGCTTTCCTGTATGCGCATCGATTGCCTGATCATCTCCTCGTTCGACTCGGAAGATGATTTTAAGCATATGTGATACGAAGATATTGCTCCGTTTATTCCGGTTCGTGAAGTGCAGCTGGGAGCATGAGTCTGGAAGTTGGATGTCCTTCTTGACTGTCCACGGGCCCGGGCCCATCATATTAGACGCATATTCGCCGGGGTCGTCACTGGGTTCTAGGAGGTCAACAAACGGCGAACGCTCGAATGCATGAGGGTCGTCCGGATCTAAGGGGAGAATTGGAGGTGCATCCTTCTGCGGGTACTTCAGAGACATCAAGGATATCCGGGTGATGGGATCAGTGCGTGCTATTCGTTTGAAATCCGTCCAATAGTCAATGCGCTCTGGTGGCACGCGGCAATACATGTGAGCTAGGGGAAAGACAACGAAAGCCAATGAGCTCTCACCTTCTAGTAGAACGGAGACTCGATAGATCTTCATCTTCGTCCATGGCATAAACGTTATGCTGACCGGCATGATCCCGCCAATCGGGAAGCTACGGCCCGAGATCGTAATGAGATACTGCATTTGTGTATCCCACTGTCGCTCGACGATGATACTCTCCGTGTCCTCAGTATCATCCTCCGAGGGGCATGCAACTACAGCGATTTCCTGTGCTGCCGACAGCTTTGCGGTGAACGTCCCGGGGCGGTGCGCAGTAGCCTTGAGTTTCCAGGTGACGGAACCGTATTCACATTTGAGACTCGGTGGAGAATCGGCCGGAATGGCGAAAGATATCGGATATGTGTAGACACCTACGTACACAGTTCACATCAGCCACAGTTCACAGCAGCACGCCTTTGGGAGCCAGGTGTCACGCACCTTTGCGGAACTCCTTCCATCCATCGCCGTATTCCTTCCCCTCGTCCGAATCCAAGCCGAGCACACCTCCCACCACCCCTAATGCCGACCGTTCCCGATTCGGCGTACTTTCCTCGCTACCGTCTGAGATGACATCTAACGGTCGCTCCCTCGCCCGGCCTCGTGGAGGCGTCACGTCTCCATGATGATCCATCAGGGAAGAGCGCGAGCGCGATCGCACCCGGTCCATGACCACATCCAGCAGTGCACTTGACACGTTCGCCAAGCTGAAGCGCTTATGCTTCCTGCCCCGTCCATCCTCCATCTCGCGGAGGTCCGAGGAGCGCGAGGCCTCTCTCCTTTGAAAGTCAGCTGACCGCGATTGCAAGTGCGCCTGGAACGGGCTAGAACTGCTTCCGAGTATAAATTCGGGTCGTTCCTCTTCAAGGCTGGGACGCGCTGATTGTGTAGTGTTAGTGTCCAGTCGTAGGCTCGATACCGATGAGGCGCCAGCGTGGCCGTTCCGCCGCAATGGCAACGATGTGAAGCCTGAGACGAGGGTTAGGGAATTGTACGAATAAGTAGAACATGAAAGCTCACTGCTATGGTCTCTCTCCAGCTCGGACCTGGCTCCAGTTGTAAGTACATCTATATCCAACGCCGACTCGATGGGGGCCTCCTCTACAGTGTGCATTCGGCGCACGATAGACGTGGTGGGGCTCAACGTAATCGGCGTCAGCGAGTATGATGGCGTGCCCTCAGCCGAGTACGGTGGTGAGTACGGCGGTATCACCAGCGGCAGCCCGTTTTCTCGGTGCGAGACGTAGTCGCGTTGGAAGTTGGTCTGGTCAACGGACTGGTGACGTCTTGTCGTCCGATCAAACCCTGCAGGCGGCGGGTGCAGTGCACGTCCCCGCTGCTCTTCACTTACGTGTCTGTACACGGACGCACCATGCTCATCGCTCGAGTGGTCCGAACGCTCGTCCTCGTCGTGGTCCAGGACGATTCCAGGCCCTACCGAGTGTGTGCGCCGGTTGTTCCTGTACGGCGTTTCTGAGCCCGCGCGGAAGAGGACATACGATTGCGAGTAGATCTCATGCTCTTCAGAAACTTCGATGCGGCGCGCACCAATACCTGCTCCGTGAAGTTATCGGTGCGTAAAAGAGTGTGTCTAGGAAGGCATACCCTCTGGCCAAGCCGTGTTCGTCTTCCCCACAAGCTCAATCTCAATACTCGAAATCCTTGTGGGCTTGTTGAGTGTAAGGGTCAATAATCCGCGAAGCATCCCGGGAGGCGCATCGATCTGCATGTTGCGTTGCCTGCCGGTAGCATCTCCGGCTCGGAGGAAAACGACCGACTCTGCGAGGCGAATGTCGAGCGCATTCTTTAATGGAGCTTTCTGTATAGGCATGAAATGCTGGCGAGAAGACAGATGAGGGGGTCGCGGGAAATCTTTGGGCGGCGGAAAGGAAATAAATATAGGGCAAGCACGGCGCTCGTGCCTGAGTAAATGGGGAGATCCGCCAACGTAGGAACCTCCAGATCCCGGGCGGCAAGTAGATTCTGCAGAAACCAGATGAAATCAGACTCAATGTTCATAGAAACGATTTGCATGAAGATGCAGGTGTACCTCGAGTCGGAGGCTGTAAGGGAGGAGGAAAACGATCACGAATCATGAAGAGAGCGAATTCACGGACAACCCAGTCACGTATCACGTGACGCACGTTTCGCTCCTGATTTTCGAAGCCGGCGCTTTGTCGACAGCCACGATCATGTCCGATTGTTCGATCTGCATCACGCACATACGAAGAGTATGCTCCAAAGGCAGGCGTATATACAGGTATGACTTGGGTACGTTCTGCACGTCCACCTACAATTCACGAGGCAGCAATTGTGGACTTTGTCATGCTAGGATCTGGACCAATGGAGGCCAATGATCAAGTAATACAGTGAATCTATATTGCCTCCTAAAGCCGCGCCCAGGTATGTTTCCCACGTGGGGGATTTGGTCGCCTTTGGCCAGTTAGACGCTCCTCAGACGCACGGCTGGCTACGGCTGGACACCTTCCGGTAGGCCCTTTGTATACAAGCACGATCTCACATGGCAAATGGTCCTCCACCGGTCGCAGGCCCCACTTCGAGCTTTGCCGACATCTCCATTTGCGACAAGATTTCCGTGAGTTGTTTCCCGGAAAATACGGAGCAGATGCGACTACCTGGTCTCAACTTGCAATTGTAGTTCTCTCTCCGGAAGTCCCATTCATATCGTAGCTCTAGATGTTGAGAGCCTGAGTTCGTCCTGCAACTGATCAGTGCTGGCCGTCACGATCTTACAAGAATTTCTGGTAATCCAAGACGGCGCTAGCAAAGGGAGGGTCCTTGTACCACTGTACACGAAGGGGGCAATGAAATGTATAATATGCGGCTGTATGTGTAAAGACACGACAGCCGGCCCACCTTCGAAGTGCACTTACTTCCGCCGCCGGCGTTGTCACGTATGACGGGGCGTTGGCCCCGTCGACCCCGTGGCAGGTAAGACCAATGACTCTGATTTAGTCAAAGCAGGCAGTGTAAGGCATGTGCATGAACCACAGTACGTTCCATTCCATCTCAACCCTCAGCCACGACAGGGCCAGTACTAGCTGGACCACGCTGTGGATGCAAGAATTGAATATTAGAGTAGACAGTAGTGCGACGAACCTGCAACGCTACAATTAGCACTCTATTAATAGCGACAGTACTACACAGTAGGTAGATTGTGAAGTAAAACTAGAGTATACAACAACAAGACGTCCAACAAGGCGCATAGTATACAATCCAAGATGAGTATAATCCGCACACGGCAAAGGTATCCCTTCCAATGGTAGATACTGAATAAATTAGTTGCAGAGATCAAGTTCAGCACATCTCGAACAAGTCAAGGATGTGCTCGCTTCACTCGAGATCGCATCCAATATTTATGTAGGGCCGAGGGTTGATAGCGGCGTTCCTCCGGATGCGGAAGACAAAGGGCTTTGTTCCTCTTTGAGTGCTTCCCTTCAGTGTCATTCCTTCACAAGAAATCAGTAAACATTCATCAAATTTATCGATCATACTCACTGTTCCTCCAGCTCATCCGCCCCTCGTTTTGTTCCCGTAGGAGGCTTGTGCTGTGTGCCGTTCTCAACGAGCCGTAGATGAGCACTTGGTACAATTCCTTGAGGATTAGCCTGACTCAGTGAGCATCGGAGCTCCTTGTCTCCCTCGACCCCTCCTTCCCGACCCTTCACTTCATTCTCATTCCCCTCACCCACTGTTCCGCCCTCCTTCCGCTCTGTCTGCTTCACGGACTTGCCTGCCTCCTTGACAGTATGATTCGCGATAGTTTCTGCTTGCGTTGAAGAGGTGACAGATTGGTTCACAGGCGCGTCTGCATTCTTGGCCCTCTTGACTGCACGCTCGGTCCTCGCCTCATCAAAAACCTCCGACATCGGAGTAAGACGTCTTTTCTTTGGATTCCTCTTCATCTTCTGCTGTCGCTGTTCTCCATAATTTACCGATACAGCGGTTCCGGCTGCCTTTGATGCAGCATCCAACGCATCACGTTCATCCGCACGATATTCCTCGTGTTGTGGCCAAGAGCGAATACTCTCGTTCATAGCAGGTCTCCATGCGATAGAAACGCCATCCGCTGCTGAAGCAAGACCTGCTTCGTTCTCTTCCTCGACCCTCTCCCTCTCATTGTTGTGATCTTCCACGACGGGCGCCTGCTCTGTGATGACATTTCTTTGATCGTCTTCCAAAAGCGAAATCGTTCCTTCCCTTGCTGCGGGTTCTGCTTCTCGGGCCTGGTCCTGTTGCTTCTTTCCATTTTCCCCACTCTCATTCTCACGGCCTTCGTTCTCAAGCTTCTCCTCTTCGGCGAGAAGGATCGATACCTTCTCAGCTTGAGATGCAGCCCCTTCTGCAACCGCCAGTCTTGCGTGCTCCTGGATGAGATAACTTGTCTTCTCGCCCTCTACGGACATATCGGCCCTGTCCGTTACGCGTTGCTCCTGTTCTTCTTCCTCTTGATCATTTGCCGTGACCTCGCCTACCCGCTGACTCCCACGCTCCCTTTGCCTTGTGTGGAGATCGATTACAGACGGCGTATCCTCTTCTGTCGCAAGGTGTCTGCTTTCGTTCGCGACAGACTTCTCTATCTCACCTGATACCGCATTTGATCTCTTCTCTGCGATGATCTCTCTCATCTTCACCGCTGCATTCTCATTAGACGAGTCTGCCATAGTAGCAGTCTGCTTGGTTGTTACAAGTGTCCTTTCCTCTTCTGTGATATCGAAAAGTGCTTCCCAATAGATCAAAAAATCTTCCAAGCTCTTCTCCTCCCTGCCAGCGGTAAGTTCATCAGAAGGGTATATATCAAATCATGCGAAGGCCCATACATCTCCTCCTCCACCCACCGCATGAACCGCTCGCTTCTATGAGCGACCGGTGATTTGTGCAGCTCTGCACCTACAGCAACCTCCGCAGGCGCAGTAGGAGCTACGCCAACGTGTTCCACGGCATTCTCGGGTGACACGCCCTGCATTACCGCACGCTCAATGCTCACCGCCTCAGCAAGTGTCGGTTCCGCATCTTTGCCGTGTTTCTCGCGCCATATCCGCAGAGCCTTCTTGTCCAGATCTGGCTCCAAACGCGAGGAGCTCGCATCAGTCCTTATCGGCAGCGCGCGGTGCAATCTGGAGCTCTCTCCTACAGAGTAGTTGTGCTCTAGTTCCTGCAATGACAGCCTGATGGCTGCCTGGTAGTCTGCGTCTTCTTGATCTGAGTATGCCTCGGTGCCGAAGGGACGTGCGCCTGATTCTTTGGCCAAGCGGATCCCAGGCAGCGCTTCTCCAGAGTGCTGCTCCTGAAGTGACAACCTGATGGCGGCTTGCATATCTGCATCTTCGCCGCTCGAGTACACCTCTGGGTGAGGGGGAACTGCATCTGCTCTCATCTTCTCCACTGATCGTGACGTGGAACCATTTCCACCAGACGGATTCCCCACTTGGTCCTGCAAGGACAACTGAATAGCAAGTTGCATCTCCGCATCATCATCACCGGACAAGGGTTCCACACGTGAGGGATCAGCATCGCCTGCTGCTTTTTCGGCGGGCAGGCGTGATGCGACACGTTCTTCCTCTGCCTGGTCACCTTGTTGATTCTGTAGTGATATTTCGGCAGCTGGCTGCATGTCTACATCTACATCCTGATTGGTGAACGTTGGCTCCATATGCGAGACTCCTGAGTCATTTTTCATTCTCTTGGGGACGCGAGGTTCAGGACTTAGTCCTCCCGAGCGACTGCGCTTGTGCGTTTGCTCGAATGACTGATCAGCTGCTCGAGGCTCTACATTCATGAAGTCAGCGCTGCCGGAGTGCTCCGGCAATGCCCAGACAGGCGGCTGCATGAACGCTGGCATGCCCGCTTTTTCTCTGAGCTGCTCCCGGTCCTCGATGGATGGATCGTCGTCTGGCACAAATCCATCCCTGATGGCTGCTCGTCGCACCCACTCAGATGAGTACAAACTTCGCCTCTTTCGCTTGAGATGCTGCACCGGAGATGCTGGTCTCTCAATGTTGTCCGGTGATTGGCGTGCCTCCTCATCATTTGGCTGCTGTGAGGAGCCATCCATTCTGATGTCCTGGTCCGCATGCGCTGCCCCCTCTCCTTCTTCTGGTGGCATCCAGGACATCGATCCGTCCCAAAGGCTCGGAGTCTTCTTCATTTGTTCCATGAAGTGGCGTTCGATTGCACGGCGCCCGCGCTGCATGTTGGCGAGCCGCTTGGCCATGTCTTTGAGGGTTTTGTCGTTCGCATCGATAACGAGCTCCATGACATCCATCGTGTGATCGTGCTTCTGGAATGCATCGACGCGATCCGTCAGTGAACGCAAGATTGCGCGAACTTCTTTGTCCGTGGCGCCATGAATGATTGGTAGGCCGTCTTCGCCGAGGTAGACACGGCGTTTCGTTGGATCCAAGCGCGGCCCAGTGGAAGGGCCCGACTGCTGATTGATGCGCGCCGAGACTGGCTCAGGCTTTATTTGAACTGAGGAGTCTATAACAAACGTATGAGTAGCTCGTAATACGCAATGTTGTACGCGCTTACCTGAAGCAGCGGCCGTTGTGACACCGATAGAACCCTGCAGCTCACCGGCCTGCACGTCAACGTCGTCTACATCGATTGCTTGCGGTTCTCCTTCACCCTGCGGACCTGTGTGTTGCGAGCGCTCTTCTTCGTCACCACCCTCGCCTTCATTTTCCTCGCTTTGGTCTTCGTCGTCATCCTCATCATCGTCGATCTCAATATATGGCCGACCTTCCTCGTCCAACTTTGCACCCCAGACGGCGAGATGTGGCGAATCCTCTAAGTCCGCGGATTCGGCCTCGTATGCCTCCGGGTCACCTTCGTGCGGGTATCCTTCGCCTTCATCGTAAGTGCCCTGGGGCGCGTGCAGTGAGTCTTCATCCCCTCGGTTGACGGAGCCGTGCCGGTTGTTGCCGTCTTGACCAACGACATCTTCGTGTTCGGAGTGCAATTCGTGCCACTCTTCGTTTCGATTGCTTGCTCCCAAACCGTCATCAGTGATATAATCCTTTTGAGAGCGACGATGTGATCCCTGTCCCTCGTCCTTTTCCCGGGTCTTCTTGTTCTTCTCGTTCACACCCTTGCCGTCGACTTCCCGGTTTCTTTCCGGCTTCCCCTCTCCCTCTTTTGAACCAGGGAGACCGCCTTTCCCATTATCGGTAACATATGAGTCGCCGTGTGCCCGCCCGGTCATTTCATACCCGAACACCTCGTCACTTTCCTTACAGGCGCGGAGCCATACATCTTCAAGGTCGTCGCGCCCATCAAAGTCGGGATCCAGCTGACGAGCACGACGGAACCGCCATTTTGATATCTCCCGAGATTTTTGTATGTCCCGCACAGCCGTATTGACGTAGAAGCCGTGCTTCGATTGGCCATTCCAAGAGTCGTAGCTGCGCTCAGAGTTTGACAGGTAAAAATGACGCTCTCGCCCATTGACTTCGTCCGACGCTTGCGAGCTCGTCTCATCCTCGCACTCTTCCGCATGTTCCAACCGACGGGCGATCCGCGTCCGCTCCTTATCCTCTCGTGAGGGCTCCTCGTCCACACACATGCGGGCTTGCGCTCGGCGGGTCCTTTCTGCACCGTCTGTCTCGCTTCCACTGTCGGAAGTTGTCTCGGCTTCATCGTCGCCGTCTTCAGCTCCACTGAATAAGAGACAGCGCTCCACAAACGATTTAAAGGCAGGCGGTTTCACCTTGGGGATATCGACTTCTATGTCTGGAATGTATTCCTTGTCACTGGTGGATGATTCCTCGCCGTCTCCGGGAAGCTCCTCCTTGTCGGCTGTAGACGATTGCTCCTCAGCATCAGAAGGCTCTTCTTCGTTGCTGGTTGACAAGTCATCCTCGTCACCGTCATAACGACTCTCCTCATCAACGAAGGACAAATCATCCTCGTCCACGGGGACTTCGTCCTCATTGCTGATGGACAACACTTCCTCCTCAGCAGCGGAGGACAACGCATCCTCCTCGTCGCCGGTAGACGGATCGACGTCCTCCTGAACAATCGCAACCTCTTCATTGGACTCGCTTTCCACATCATGCGAATGTTCATCATCAGCGGACGTTCTTTCATCGTCGCCGTATACGTCTTCCGCGTCGCTGGTGAATGTACCTTCTTGTTCGTCAGCGGACCGCTCTTTGTCATCGCTCATGGATAATTCCTCCTCGCCATCGATGGACTCTCGCTCTTCAACACTGGTTTCCTCATACTCAACCCTGAATAGCCAACTGGCTTCTTTTGAAACAGCTTTGGTATACGGCTCGGGAAACCAGTCTCCGTCACTCGTGAACGCGTCTTCCTCGCCAGATGAATCGTGCTTGTTGCTGAGGGATGAGCCCTCTACGCTGTCGCTGCCGGATGATTCCTCGTCCTCGTCGTTAGTGAACTCCGCTTCCTCGTCACTGGTCTGCGTTTGCAGCCACCAGCTCTTAGGTTCCGAGTTTTTTTGTTGTTCATCTAGACGGTTTAGTATGACCCGAGGCCCATCATCGATCTGCATCATGACATCCTCTGGCTCTTGCTTGATCACGACGGGCGCGCCTTCGTCCATCGGATCGCCGTCAGGCTGCTCTAACCTGCGACATCGTGAAGCTCTAGGACGCACTTCCCAGCCCCCAGGAACTACTCACGGTGGAACACCATGGGGGTATTTCAGCAGCAGCTCTTGGATGATTACGAAAGTCTTTGCGTTTGCCTTGATGTGCTCTCGCTGGTACGACATGTTCGGAGGAATGCCATTGCCCATGAGAAGAATGGAACTCACCTTCGCAAGATCTTGCAGTTGCCGACGCGAAAGCTGCTCGAGTTGCGTCGAGTCCATCCTATCGCATACTAATGCTTGTATTAGATGATGTTCAGTGGGAGCCGTGAGCGGCAGCTTACTTGTGGCCACCTCCGAGATGCCCGCGCCCCGGTGGCGTGAAATCAACTAATCCACGTGATCGTGGTATAGTCAAAATAATGTTTATTATGTTTTATAAGATCATTACGGTTTTGGTTTTCAATTATGACAACATGGCCAAGCGCCGAGCGGTTCCATGCAGTTCGGCAGCATCCGGACAGAAGGAGATCCGGTGGCTGAAGTGGCTGCTCTTGCCACCCCGCTCCATGACATACACACATCCCGTTCCTTTACTTTGCAACTGCTCAAATTAATGATGAAACGAGGAGGGGATTTCAAGGTACTTATTGATCAAAGTCTTTGATCGTGTCATTGCAGCCTTTCGTTCTCATTGTGAGAGGGACTTGTGGAGACAAAAGTATGCACTTGGTAACGATAACCTACTAGCCTAGCACCGGCTCGGTGGTCATTGAATTGTGCAAAGTTCCACTCACAGTGATTCTGATTGATTGTGCAATACATCACGCTCATCGGGCTGGTCATATGAGCCTCGACCGGCACGCCGGTGCGGGAGGACAGGCCTTCCGTGCTCTCTCATAATCCTCATCTGCCTTGCCCGTTTGGCGGTATTCTTTTCGTGATGCTCTTGGCCGCAACGCAATGGGTCCCAATGCAGTACGTCGCAGGCAGATGTCGGACGCTTTTCTAACATACGGTGGATTTACAGTCTGTAGTTGAGCCCATTGCCGTACGCCACATGCGACAGCATGTATTGGCTCAACTGTCTGAACACAGAGCGCGTTTTCCCACTCAAAAACGCGCTCCTCCGTTGATGGTCGGTGTGCAAGGCCCCCAAGGGAGCGGCAAAACGCTCCTTACTACACATCTCCTCAATACCCTTACCTCTGCTCCGGACTCGCTCTCACTGGCAGTGCTATCCATCGATGATCTCTATCTTCCTCATTCCCAGTTAGTCGCCGTGGCCGCCGCAAATCCGGACAATCGTCTACTTCGAGGACGAGGCCAGCCAGGAACGCATGATTTGGTCACAGCCTCCAAAGTGCTCAGAGAGCTCAAAGAAATCAACGATGATGCACGAGAGAGCCATACGACAGTTGTTATTCCTCGATTTGACAAGAGCCTGTATGGCGGGGAAGGAGATCGTGTAGACTCTGGCACCATTGTCCATTCGCCTCTCGACGTAGTGATACTGGAGGGCTGGTGTGTCGGATTCTACCCCATTTCGACCGAAGAAATCGAGCGACGGTGGGGCCTTCCGGTGAAGGGGCTGGGCGAAAATTTCTTCGGAGCGCATGGTTTCACAAGGCAAGACATTATAGGCGTGAATGAGCGGCTCAAAGAATACGTCGATTTGTGGAATTATCTGGGCGCTTTCATACAAGTTCGCATCTCTCTTTATTCTATCGAGACTCTTTATGCGACCTCTTATAGATTAAACCCGAAGAGTCGCATCCATACACTCACATCTATAAATGGCGGTTACAGCAAGAACATTATATGAAGTCATCAAACGGTGGTCGCGGCATGGCGGATCATCAAGTAACAGAGTGAGATTGCAATGCATTTCGTCGGGCGATCATTGATTCATCGTCGCATTGTAGCTTTGTTGACCGTTATATCCCAGGCTATGTCTTTTTTGGGGATGGAGTTACTAAGGGCGGATTGGATGCTCATCTAGAGTGGCGGCAACCTAGGTGGTTGCAGCATGGCCTCGTTATAGAAATAGACGAGAATCGGCATGTGGTTCATACAAGCTCGTTCTGATTGTACGTTCCATGTGTAATTCTTCTCGCGTTGACCAAATCCCGGTTTCCAGTTGTAAATCATGCCGCCCTGCTTGATAGAACGTGCTGTGCTCCCGTGTCGAATGAATAGACACGAAAAACTAGTTGTTCTATGCTGCTTCGTCGACAGGGGAGAGAGCTATCATGCGGGCCTTCTGAGCTCAATTGCCCATTGATGCCGGTCCACAGCTGGGATAGCCACAGCCCTTCCACGTGCCACAAGACTAGTTTCAGTAGTAAGAGTGCAAGCAGACTGGTAGGACTTGACTTAGTGCAATGTAGTGAACCTACAAATGCCGGGCACAATGCGGAAAGCATAGGACCATCAACGCGGATGTAATTATCAACTAAGTACAACGACGACAGCAAAATAGCCAAAGGTGCATTATGGCGGAGAATGAGGCTGTACGGGAACGTTTGAGCAATTCTCCACTGCGAGTATTTAGGATTCTTGATAACTCACCGCACCATCCGTTTGTTTGTAGACTGATCTTCTATGATGCTTCTTATGTCCTGCACGAAGCCATTTAAAGTTTGAATCATGTTTCTCCTCTCCTGCGGCACCAGCCACTTGCTCATTCTTGGACTCGCTCTCATGGCCATGCTTTTCTTCGTGTTCGTGCTTGTCTTTACCTGGGGTCTTGCTCAAGAAGTTTACCATTACCGTCCATAGATTGTTTCCGCTGATAGTATTCTCGTCCGCTAGGAATGCCTTATCAGCTATCCGAGCTAAATGTCGCGCCTCCTCAGTGTCCCTTCGTGCGACGATACTGCTTGCTGGAGGCTCCTCGTCTTCGTCTAACGCCCAGGCCCATGGCCAACTGCCAACACTGACAAGGCCTTCTTGTAGTCCCTTCGGTGCATAAGGCTTTGTGTTGGAGTCGGAAGCATTATCGTCTTGAAGAAGGTATGCTTGCAATTGCTGGATATTATGTAGCGTTTCGTGCCGTGCTCGGGTGAGGTTTCTTCGCCGTTTCTTCTCGATGTTCTTGACAACATGCGCGAACTTCCTCGTGAACTTCTCACGTCCGACGAAGTACCGACGCATGACAAGCTCGGAGATCTCGCCGATGAGCTCTTCAGGGAATTGAAGTGCCGGCAGCTCTTCTTCTGGCTCGAGTGGTCGAATAACTCCGCGGGTGGAGACTCGTTCTCGAATCATACTGTCCTGCTCATCCGAGATGATATGATCAGATCAGTCGGATTACGAGCCTGAGCACTTACCAGGCCGTTCTCATAAACAGAGCCCTCTCCCGCCTTACGTACGGTGACATCGCCGTTTGAACCTGACTTTCCAAAGCGTGGTCCAGCAACGTCGCTACCTTCTGACATCCCCCCTTCATAGTGCTCGACAACTTGAGAGGACTGTCCCGCTGCTCGATTCAAGAATGTACTCGCGCGCGTGACGCTCACGCTAACAGTTCTTCTCAAGCTTCGTCTGCCAGATTTAACGGATCTACGGTCATCTGATGGCCCGCCTAACGTGTGTAGGAGATTAGTATGAGGTCTTTGCTCTGTAGTTGAGAAGGGGTGGTCATCCGTAGGAAGCCGCGGTGACGGAACAGATGCATTGACATCTTCAGAAGATGGCGATCCAGAGAGGTAAGGGCTGCTGTCAGTTGGAGAAGCCACGAAGGGTATGTCGCCAGACAGATTTGATGGGCGGGTTGTAGGCAAAGAGCATGTGATGTACTTGCAGAACGTCGCAATTGCCCGGTAACAGTATTTGGCAGGAGTCGTGAAGGCAAACAAAGTCGGAAGAGTATGCGCAGCATCTTGGGATGGAAGTGAGCGGCCTAGCGCGTGTACGAAACCACCATCGCTCACCGTCATACACTTGCAAATGCACTTTCGTTGGGCCATAGCGAGATTCTATGCCTTCCAATGCTGGATATAAATTACGGGCCGATTCTTTGACGTGGTATCTATCAGGATAAGCAGCCTTATGAGCACTGAAGCCAGAAAGCGTGTGATAAGCATCTTGTATAGCATGGATTAGAGATGGTAGAGCCTCACAAATAAATGACTTCATCTCTAATCACTTCTTTATCACTTGCGATGACAAACAATGGAGGCAAGCCTCCCAGATAGGAGACCACAGGGCTCACGAGTGGATGAGTGAGCAGGTAGTTCGGAGTGTACAATTGGATTTGTTCCTCGATCTTCATCACCTCACCCGAGGTCTCACAAAGCGTGATGGTTTGATCACGCACGGAAGAGGGAGTCGGTAGCGAAGCAGTAGGTCCGAGATGCAATGTCTGGCCTGTCGGAGAAACAACGAACTGGTAGTCGGCATTGTCTCGGGCATGTTCTTTGACCTCCTGTGGGGCAGGTCCCTGGTGGGCGACATTATCTTGTGCATGTCCTTTGGTCTCCTGTGAAGCAGGTCCCGCATTCTCTGGGCCCTTGCGCATATGGAAGATCTGGCGGGCTTTGTGGCGAATGGTATTTTGCACCTCCGTGGTGAGATCATCTGGAGGCGGCGGCCATAGCGTGCTAGGTTTGTGAAACGAGAGCCCGTATGGGGGTAAAACATCCTACAGCAAATGCGTTGATATAGACCCGTCTATCATCTCTACGTTGCGGCACGCACCGTGGCATTATTGGTATGTATGCTAGGAAAGGAATGCGTCAGATCGCACCATGGAGATATTAGCACCGCGCCAGCAGGCATCGGAAGTCCACTGTCGCGAATGATCTGTAGCAGAGCGATTGACAAGCCGCCACCAGCGGAGTCTCCCGCTACGATTATATTGCCAGGGTCCACGGGACTATGCGACGCACCCTCAGGTGGTCGGATCAAGTACAGATCTGCGCGATAGTGAGAAGCTGGACAACAACGCATCAAATGACAACCCACAAGCGGCGAGAAAGTCTTGAACAGCGCAAGGGAATGGATACTGTGGCGCAAGGCGGTAATTGATAGCTAATACGTTTCTCAGCATTGCACGCACTCCCGATGAACGAAATAACCATACTGAAGGCACGACCATTAATCTTGCGAGCATAACGCTCAATGCTAAATCTATATTTACAACAGTGAGTGCGACGCAGTTGATTTGGCTAGGAATCACGTTATACCTCTCCTGGTCGATACTACCGAAGTAATAGCCACCTACGAAAGGAATTGAGTTACATCGAAGCAGACGAGACAGCGTTTTTACCTCCGTGAGCATACAGGATACATGGCATCTTGTCCATCTCCGGTTCATATATAGCGGGTCCCTCTTGGCCACGCCCATCGCTGCCTGTCCTATGCAGGCTTCCCTTGTGCGAGTCACTCGATGCTCCTTTTGGGTGATTCCTGAGGTGCTCCTTGTGACGTCGCTTAGCCTGCTGCCAGTCTTTCTTCGCAGTAAGCCACTCTGCGTCGACACTGCCGAAGTCAATGCCTATCGTACATGCAGACCGAAGGGCTAATCAAGGCAGAACCTACCCTCGGATGCCGCGCACCTGCCACCATTTGGTCCCTCCGACGACGCGTTTCGTCACTTCTGGTCCACCGAGGGCTTTAATCAGATATGTCGCGGCATCATCGCAGCAGGACATGGGAACGACGAGACGGATGACACGTGTCCATGGCGGAGAAGGAGTGCGTGTATTCGAGAATTCTTGTAGGTCCTCTACTGTGTGTCTGCACGGAATACACTACGTCAGTATTCGAAATCGTGCGCGATGACAACAGAAGATGCGGGCGATTGGAACTACGCAAGATTCCTGGTGGTGTTTGACTTAGTATATATAGCATTAGCATTCGTTCTGACAGAAACCAGGCTTCGAGACGAACTCTCTCATGCTACTTGCTGCATCAAAGAATGCGGCGATGAGTGATTGTATCCGTGTGGCCCAATCATGCAGATTTATGGATTGCTGCATCTATGACGAATATCTGCCGCACCTCAGGCCGCCTCGGCGCAGCACGTCAAGATATCCAAATCCCCAACAGCTGGGAATTGCAACAGCCCCAAGCAAGCAATGGACAAGGTCCTTGACAGGATTAGCCGTTTCTGGAGCGTTTCAGTGTTTACTCAAACATCAAGCAGTAAACGTCCTCTCTCCCCTTTCACTAGTTCACGGGCATCAGGACGAAGCTGAAAGGCTCGCATGCGAGAGTCCTGTGGCACATTGGCGCGTACGGGAATCTAGCAACCCCAGGAATGAAACTGCTCTTGGAACAAGCGGTAGTGTGAGGAATTCCCCGAGGCAAGATTGCAAGCACCGAACGTCGCTAGAGATAAAGACTTCAACTGACGTTGAGTCAAGGCCGATAATATGATACTATGCACAACAAGCACGAACTGAAGGCAGCAGCATTGATAGGCCTGCTGGTGAATGAACACAATATGGCGCAACTCACTTCGTAGCGGCCTCCATGAACGTCTAGAAACCGATGATCAGACTAAATACAAGTCTTAGTGAGTGCCTGCATACCTTGATGATATGAAACGCCTCATCGTACAATAACTCGTCCTGGCTCAGCTGCGTCACACCATCCCCCCGTTCCTTCAAGATGCGTTCGCAGTAATGCTTCACCAGAGTCTCGAGCACCAGAGGACCGAGCTTGAAGCCCGCCTGGCCGAGCAGTGAGTTCAAAGGCATTCTATCCTTCCTCAAAGCAGCGAAAAGCGTCGACCACGTCGTAGTTGAAGTACATGAGGTGTAAGACGCCAAGTTGCGTCGGGCAAATATTGATTATGCAAGGCGGCCCTTGGGACTCCGGCGCCTGCAATTAATGTAAGTCTGAAAATTCAAGGTTACATTAACATACGTTTAAAAATGCGGCGCCAATACTACCCTTCAGCGCCCACCCAGCCTGTCCCGGCCAGCGGATTGTGTCGTCTAGATCTGCACGCCGAGAAATCGGAGACATCCGATGAAACACTGCGGGAATACAGCTGACATGAAGCTCTACGTGCTAGCCGTAGTATCCTGTCTCCGTCATTACCAGGATGCGCATTGAATCTCGTACATGGCATCAACATAGTTCCCACTGCAACTATGGATCATCTCAGAAGAAAGGCCCTTTACACGACTGCAATATGATCTACTCAAGCGAGGACAATCATCCCAACCGTGTTTTCTATAGTGCTGATTTTTGCTAAAAGAAATCCTTAGACCTGTGCCCATCCTGTTGAGAGTGCCTGCCGCTTCATTTACTGCAGAGCTCATTCACATTATGAACAGTCTGGATTCATCTGTGGGCCGGCATGTTTTGAATCGAGAAAACGCGTGACAGAATCCCAAAGCCGCCTCGCCGATCTGTGGCGATGTCACCATGCGACTCGTGGTTGGCTTCTATAGGCTTTGCCTGTACCTTAGCCGTTGTCGGAGCTCTACTACGTGACGATGACCGTCTAGACTTTGCATTACGCTTCCATCTGCCAGTATCCTCCCACTCGATCATTCTCCGACAAGCTATCCTGCTCAACTTTTGGGCGATCTTTCTCCTTATTCGCTAGCTGAGACGTTTGCACACACTTCTATCTAGATCTCGAGCGATTGGGTAAAGTATAGAAACTTGTTCGCGATGAACGAGAGATTCTGCAGACTACTATAGTAGTAGCACCGAGCTGGTGCAGCATTCCGGGAACTGCATTAGTGCCCAACAGTCGTTGCTGTGTGATTCAATTGCTCTGCAATAGGGCGATGCACGCATCCGTCGCCGCTTCAAGGTGTTCGGGTGCTAGAGGCCAGCTATTTCTGAGCACATGCGTCGTCCAAAGTGTGCGCCCACTACGCATGTGCGTGGCTGGTCCTTCCGTCTTCTTCGTGGTAAGGTCCGATTTGTCTCCGCGATGCTTACCCCAGTTCCCAAGCTACTGGGCAACGACCCTCACCTCTAGATACCCATCCGTGCTACTCGCAAAGTAGCCCCCGCAGCGAAAAGCCATGATAATTATCGACCAGCTTCAGCAATGGGAGCGTCCTCGCCCTCTGGCAAAGCACTTGGGTATCTCAATTACGACATGTGTGCTCTACTTCATATCATTCCTTTTGTATTTACTCGTCGCTCTCTCACTCCCCATCATCAAGTCGATATTCCTCTTCGAGATCAAGTTTGGCGTAGAGGACGGCGATGTCGCAACCGCTGTGGCGACAGATCTACGCTTTGGTGTATGGGGCGTCTGCGCTCTAAGCGTCATCCCTGGCTTCGAGGTCTGCTACGGACCAACGCTGGGTTACACCATTCCAGAAAGCATCCTCACCTTGACCGGCTATCCATCATTGGTGGAGGACGTAGTGGAAGCGTTGACGGTCTTATTGGTTCTCCATCCTGTCTGTGCAGGGCTCTCATTCCTCTGCATGTTCACGTCACTTTTCCTCGAGTCCCACGCAATGACGATCATATCCCTCATCATCTCCATCCTCACCATCATCCTTGGCTGTGTGGTCTTTGCAGCTGACCTCGCATTGGTCATCGTTGGGAGGATCAGGATATCTGCGCTGACGGATTTCTCATACTACGTCAATTGGGGTCCTGGCGTGTGGATGATCCTCGCAGCCGTCATATGTCTCTTCGCAGGAATGGTACTCTTAAGCATGGTCGTCTGCGAATGCTGCGGAGTAGGCGTAGAATATGACGATGAAGATGAGAAGGGAGATTGGAAACGCAGGTCAGTGTACAACTCATTGTGACTGATGCCCGTAGTTGACCAATGGAGAACATAGGTTCACCAAGATTGGCTCTCGTCTCCCTGAGATGCGGTCTATCCTCTCTCGTTCGAGCAAGTGAACGGCATGATCGTTCCTTGTGTCGTCAACAGATATATTGCTATTCATGACATGATGACCTTCACGACGTTTTACGACTCTAATGATTGCCATCTTTATACCTATTGTGTGTAGGAGTCTGGCTACCAGATCTCTGTCCTTGCAAATACACCATCCCCTTCTAGTACGCTGTATCGCATTCGGATCCCTTATACTGACTCGAACAGTCTGCTACTGCTAGTGTTCACCATATTGTGGGTTCTAGGCTCAGTCGTGTGTTGTACGTGACTTTGCGAGTAGAAATCAGTCCGTATGAACTTGTACTATGAGTCCTTTTGGTTGGATGTTGACAATGGGAGACTTCATAAACACTGTCTTTCTAATGACGTTCGAATTTATGAAGCCTTTTGAACTGACATACCCCAATTGAGTCTGACCAGACACGCCCTCATGGTCAACAAAAAAAACTTGCAGATCATCGCACGCGGTGGCGCAGTCAGCATAGAACAGCTCAGCCAGCAGCGATGTCTGATTGATGGTGACTTGTAGCGGATATGCTGCATTCAACGTTCCTTGTACTGTTGAGGAAACATTAGTCGGTCTCCTTTCCTGCTGACAGAGCTGTTACGGTTACTTATGTGTCCATATAGCGCGGAGAAGTGCCTGGAGATTCTCGACAAAGCCGTTGAAGGCAGCCACAGCTAGTATACCTGCTGCAGGTGGCTGTGTCGAATAGCTGCTACCGCAAAAACCCAGATGGGAAAGAGAATGGTCCGTGGACAATGAAAATACTGGAAGCAAATTGAACCCAAATCTAAACCCGCTGCAAGCGAATGTCTGCTCACCGCCGTGGAGTTCTGATACCACTAATGCCCTACAGTGGCCTGTACGCTGGCATCTAGCGCAAAGATGCCCACAGTCTCTAGCACCATCACCGCGGGTGCCGTGAGGTGCAACTCTTCCCTGACTAGATGGTGAACATCTTGGGGAACGATCCAAGTCCTCTGCAAAGCGCTAACGTTCAGCTTCACAGAAAGTAGTATGCCTGGTGACTGATCGAGATCCTGCTTTGGCCGTTCGCAAAGAATGAATGTGTTTCAAATTTTAGGCAGCATTACGGTAGGACACGTCACGGTCCCCCTACGCCTGCAACAAAATGGCACTTACATTTTTGATGAGCTGCAGTTTCCTATTTAGATTATTGTTATTTAAGGAGAGCAAGCTAATGATGCCAAGTTGTTCGACTGCATTATCTCGATGAGAGAAGCTGTCGAGAGCGCTAGCATCGCGGATCCGGACTCCAGAATTCAGCATTGAAGGCGGGGTAGCACGGCTAGCAATTTGTGCACCGTCGTAAAAGAACCATCGTTGGGATGGGTGGGTCCCGACGAGGAAAAAGTCACAACGGTCAGACATTGTGACTTCTTTCCTTCGTTAGATCTGCGCATTGGTACGTCGGCCATCAGGTCAAGCTGTACACCTTTGAGGCATGTGGACCGTACATACCTGGTATCGGAGCAAATCCGCGGTGAGTCGCTTGACGCGAAATTTTCCACGTCGCCATTGCTTGCCAAGAAGGCAAGCTGGGAAGAGCAGATCATGGACAGCCTGCTGCACTGTATCCATCCTTCAGTCTTCTGCACGGCGACGTCAGCTTTGGGCACATTTTCGTCGAGTCCGAGTCGGACAACGTAAGGTTCATCGACTCTAGGTGTAGCAGGCTATCGCCTTCTAATGAAGCACACTGTTCCCTAGCACGCTATCATCCTCTCCGCCAGATATGATGGAGACACGCGACGGGATCTTGAATGACGCCCCAACCTTTGACATTGTATTACGTTTCATGGAGATCGGACGCGTGCTGTAGAAGGAGAACGAGCCTATGTCTGCTTTCGCCACTGGATATGAATGTATGTCACAGCTTTGGAAGCTCATTGAACTTTACGTGGAAGAGCGCACAAGTCGATGCAGGACACTCCCAGTGACTGATCAAAGGAGTACCGAGTACTCCTTCTTGAATACCTTGTGACCAGTATCGTAAGTAATAACATTGTACTTGTAGATCATCGGACTTAACGTTAGTTAGCGTGCCGTTTTCTGTTGTACACCAGCTGCACTGTGCGGATGACTCGCATCATGGATGTTGTATTTCTACAGGCCCTTGTACGCCAAATTCTAGAATTGCGTGTTCCACGTTCTCGTATAAGTCGCCATGTCAGCCAATCCTTCCTTCCATTGACGCTTTCAGCCACATGCTATGAATTGGAGAGAGAATTCCCCTCAGTCAACTGTTAAGGCAGGACGCTGCAGTAATTATGGGCGCTTCTATCCGCCATCACGACCGACTTTGTTCCCAATAAGGCATTCCCTTTGAACTGTCGGCGCCACCACGACACAAGGGAGCATTGATCTTGTACTGTGGCTGGCTCTTCTAGCGCATACGGCAACTAGAAGCGCACTGATAGATGAAGGACGATGGTAGGGTGACGGTATATAGAGGAGAACAGGACGGAGATGGTCAGCACGCTTGCTCGTTGATCGAACTCGTCTCGTCCTCGCAACTCCTCGTCCTCCACTGTATCATCCTCTTCCATTATCATCTCGTGCGCCATGTTCCCTCGCGTCTCTCAGACATTCACGCTCCTTTTGATCTCTGCAACTCTCGGTATGTCCGCCACGATCTCATCAGTGACATCATGGCTTTAACATCTCCTTGCTCTAGTTTGCGGATCACCAGCACCAGCACCCATTGATCCTACTCTCGCACAAATTATCGCAGAAAACAAGAACACGGGCTGCACGGCACCAGGTGGATGTGCAGCGGTCAGTGTCCTCTACCTCCCTTGGCATTTTCGAAAAGAGCTCATCTCGTGCTCACAGTCACAGAACAGCTCAAATTCTACAGAGAGCCTCGCCACGTCTGCGGCTGTCTCATTGACCACATCGCCAGGCTCATCGAGCGCATTGGCTGCAGCTCTTGCGATTGCGGGCGGGCTTTCTATCACGGCTCTTCTATAAAGGACCCTTCACTGTTGATACCCGGGACGGACAACCATCATGAACGGTTATGTCAATACCACACGATGTAAAAAGTACCACCATTGTATACCATAGGATACAGCTTCTATATTCATCTAATACCTGCAACGACCGCAGATTCTAATGTGGGATCATAAACCAGCAAGGAGGCCCTCTTCTCCATCAGTGCCCACAATATGCCCGCCTCCTTCAATCTCCATGCACCCGATATCGTCTCTGCCCTCCTCTTTCAGGAATCCGTCGACCTCCCGCATGGGCTTACCTGCTCTGAACTCCGTCACCATATCCTCGCCGACCGCGCTCAGCCACTCGATGATCGGCTTCGTGACCCAACGCTTTGCCTGCAGCCCACCAGCCGACTCAAACCAGCCGAGATGCCCGCCCTTCTTCGTCACCGCGAGCGCGACGAACCCGTTCCCGCCGACGTCGTACGGCGGCTCGCACTGCACGATCGGGTCGTCCGAGTCGTTGATCGCGAGGAACGGAACCTTAATGCCCGGGAGCACGGTGTGGCACGACGCCCATTCGTAGTAGTGCAGTGAAGTTGGCATAGGGAATAGCGGGGACGACCCGCCGATAAGCCGCGTCATGTACTGGTCGAACAGCCGAATGGGCGGCTTGTCGAGCGCGAGCGTCGTTTCGACGGCTTTGCTGACGGGGTGGTCGGTGAAGGTGACGAGGCGGTGGGCGTGTTGCCGAATGATACCTTGCAGGTTCTGGCCCATGCCTGCTGAGTAGACTGTCCGGTGAAACCATTTGCCTTCGATGCTACGACGAGTCGTGATGAGTGATCACGCTGAATTGCTGACATGGGGTGTGCTCACCGGTGGCTGTTCACGACCAAGTCCCATGGCTGGGAAGCTGTGTCAGTATCGCAGAGATTGAATGAAATGTTGCGTACATACACAAGCGAGGACGCATCCAGCGATCATACGACAGTTCTCGCCTTCCTCGGACATATATCGCGTCAGGACGTTCGCACCCAGGGAGAATCCGACGCCGATCAGCGGTGCTCTGGGATACCGCTTCCTGATGTAGTACACGGCCACTCGGATATCATCGGTATGTCCGGCAGAGTATAGCTGAGGACTTGTGAGAGGAACTCCGGCACCTAGTGCAAGTCTATGAATCAATGCATGGATCGACATGCTTGAGAGGCCGAGAACTTACAACCGCGAAAGTTGACGACGACGCCTCGGTATCCAAGTCCGCCTCTCTCCTTCGGCGTGCACGCCGGGTTTAGCACAGCTCGCACGTACGACTCGTATGAACCTATTCGTCTTTTGAGGCTTCGCTGTGGTAATGAAACCCTCGCAGAGCGCACCTCCCGTGAGTCCGTGAAGAACGACAACGATGGGAACATCGTCGTCTAGCATTTGCTCGTTCTTGGGCGGCGTGAAGTCGAGACCTCTGGTTCAGATAGAAGTCGGGAACCAGCCTGCGCGAACAAGCTGATAACACGTACATTGTTCCTCCATCAACTGTGCGAAGCAGAGTCCTGCTGACATCAGACAGTGTTGAAATACGAGAATCCTTCTGCTTACCTATCGTATTCTACCTTATCGGCCTTGGAGAAGTCACCCAACACGCAGTATCCGACCTGTAGATGACCGCTATTCTCACGATCTCAATGACAGTTCTATTCAGAGCGACCCGAAAGCAGGGCTACCTGAATAGCCACCACGCAGGAATGAACGGCTTTAGAAGACTCGGACAGCGTGTCTTGACGAACGTCTGCAAGGACTCCTGCCGGGTCTCCTTCGAATATGCCGAGGTTCTCACATTGATCGTGTTCGTTTTGCTCGCAAAGTAGAGTGTAGGCAGGAAATACGTCAAGGGATAGAGCAGGCTGATCAACAGGCCCATGGTGGACGTGGTCGAGGAAAGAGAGCGGTGCTGAACCAGGGTTGTAATCGCAGCATTAGAGGGGCAAGTGTAGCATTCCCCGTATTGCAGATTGCCCGAGAATCATATGCGGGGAAAAAGATTTGTTGACTGCTGGCTTCCAGACGGTCGACATATCATATCTGGGTCTTAGGTGTTGATACCGCCGAACCAATCCCCATGACTGGCACTCCGCTCACGCCGGTGGCTCTGGCTCGCTGGCCAAGCGAGAAGTGCACTTACGCACCAAGAATCGCAGGCTGTGTGCACAAAGTTCCGAGGACATCTGCAAAGTCGAATGCCAGTTCCAGTCGCGAGTCGACGCGAATAGTGTACGTGTGTGTGACAAGCATCACGTGCGTTTCAAGCGCGTCTAGTCACAGGCCGTCGTCACGCATTTCTGGTCCATCCTCTCAGCAAGCCTCACGCCTCCTCACGCTCGCGACTGGCTCGAAGAGAGGCTTCTTTCTCCCCGTTTACACACTTACGCCGAGGAGGATTCACGGTTGCATGTAATCTGTCTGATGTACACTTCGCGAGTCAACAAAATTCCCTGCATCCTGACAAGCGCTTCGCTATCCCCGGATCCCCAAATGAAATGCTTTGGGTTGGCTCCGTCGATGTCGCGTCTCACTTGCTCCCGTGCTATCGACTACAACCATGGGCCTTGCACTGAGCGTGCTCGCGGCGGCGTATGCCCTGTGGAAAGCGTACAGTGTGCTCTCAGCGTGGTACTTCCGTACGAGGCTCTACTACTACCCCGCCTCGCCAGTATCTGTAACAGTCAAGGACACGGGAGGGAAGGTTTACAGTGAATCATTGCGGACGTTCGTCGAGACTAGATGCCCCAGTCTATTCAGAGAGTTCCGGCCAGTGTGGTGGTTATTCAGGTTCGTCTCGCGTCCGTGATGCCGTCTCGGGATTGACAACAGAGTCGGGTAGTGGTCACCAGCAAACTGGCTATTCGGTTATTGGGGATTTCACCAAGATAGACAAGGTAGAATATGAGAGGTGAGCAGACGCGTCGGCGGTCATTGAGCGATTGTTGGTTGTTCATCGATCTCCCGGAGGCGATGACTTGGTGTTGCGATAGACCTGCCTCCACCTTCTATCCAGCCCAGATGAGCAGATAAAGCTCGGGCTTGATCCTTGAACTTAACATCCCGGACCAGGATAGGGTCAACGGGTCGTAGCATACCTCCTCTGTTTGCTAGCCCAGGTGAACTCTTCGACAGCATACAAGCTTCGAACTAGAGTTCACTCTCTTATCCGCTCCCCATAAGTTCGGGTAGCAGTTTCACAAGCCTCGAATGCCTAACAATACTGCTGTTGATCCTTATGGGCCATTAGAAGGTTCATGAGCTCTGTATGAGCTATGCGCGAAGTGCCCGCCTCTCTATAGCCAGCATACACCCTTTGGATCTGACAAGAAGCCAATTGTTGCTAACTCCTGGTCATAGGACGCTTCTACGCACATTGGATGGTGGCACGATGTGAGTTCCATCCTGTCCTACTGTCTGCTCATAATTCCATGTAACATTCCCCAAGAGGACTGGACTTCACACCTCCAGAAAGCAAAGAGAAGCTACCAGACGAGACACCAATTGTCGTCGTCATGCATGGCTTAACTGGGGGTGAGTTTGACCGTACTCACCTCTAGTAATGTGACTGAACCTCGCGAATCCTAGGATCATATGAGTCATATGTACGAGCTGTCCTTGCCCCCGTGTGCACGCCAAAGGGGCAGGGCGGGCTTGGCTACAGAGCCACTGTGGTCAACTTCCGTGGATGTGAGCACACTAGCTGTTTTCCTGCCTCTACGTAGGCTGATCATCGATACGATCAGGTGCAGGAATCCCGATTACTAGTCCACAACTGTACTCAGCTGGACATACTGAGGACATTCGGGTTGCAGTGTATCACATCACGAAGCGCTATCCGCGAGCCCTTCTGCTCGGGTTGGGCTTTTCGCTTGGCGCGAACGTGCTCACTCGATACCTGGCGGAGGAGGGAGAGAACAGCAGGCTTTCATCTGCATGCGTTCTGGCTTGTGTATGTTCGCAGTCCTGCTGCGCTCCATTTGCAATATGACTGACCTGTTTGCAGCCATGGGATCTGCTCAAGAACAGTGAAGCGTGAGTATTCGCATCATTGGCAGTATTTATGTCTCATAACGGCTTGCATTCCAGGCTCGAGGGCGGATGGTTCCATCGCACGGTCTATTCTAGCGCGCTAGGCTCTAACCTGCAGGGCATCGTCAAGAGACATGCGGATTCTCTCAGCAAGTTCAAGGACCACCCAGTTGGCCAAGCCGTCGCGCCCTGCGTCGCACTCAAATCTCCCACCATGGAGATGTTCGACAACACATTCAACCGCATCGCAGGCGGGTCGATGCCACCATTCCCGTTTCCGGACGCGCAGGCGTACTATGTCTGGGCGTCGAGCCACCACGTCCTCCCTCGCGTGCGCGTGCCGTTCCTCGCGCTCAACTCGGAGGACGACCCGATCGTGCAGGTGCTCCCTATCGAGGCGGGCGGGAATGAGTACGTCGTGTTTGCGGTGACGAAGAAGGGCGGGCACCTTGGGTGGTTTGAGGCGGGGAAGCGGAGGTGGTTCACGAAGCCGGTAATGGAGTGGCTGAAGGCGGTCGGCGAGGACATGGTGGTGGGGAACAGAGATGGCAAGCCAATTTATGAGGTCGATGGGTTCCTGAAGGAGGAGGGCCGCGATGATATTGGATGCATGGAGATTGAGCGAGGCCGTCGCGTTGTCGATGTGGAGGCCCAGGATGGCGTTCTCTCTGGTCTATGACCGTGCTGCATTATCTGACCATTGATGTAGATGTAGACTTAGAACTGATTGGATTGCTTCTTCTTCTCTGCCAACACTCTTGTATGACCCGCCATCAAGTTGATTGTCGGTGGCCAGCACTTGTGCGCCAACGCATGCCTTTCTCCTTCCCTCTCCTGCAGTATCAAAGTCACTCTGCTCCATCTGTCTGTACTCGCAATCCAATCAATGCCAGTCCCCTTGCGCATACCAGGCTAATGTGTCCGATGCCGATGCTATGGCTTAGCACATGCCGCCATTGTAAGGCACACCTGCTATCTGACTCACCATGAGAAAGAAACTCTTGGGTTATGATCCGTATGCCGCAATGGTCTCCGTCGTACCTTCAACTTCAACGGCTATTGGCACTCCTTTCCATGTCGGCATACGGCGCCATTCTCAGCAAGAGTGGATCCGAACCCCTCCCTTCTACTCAATGGCAGCTGCAGGGCAAGGGCGGACCATCAGCAGCCGCTCCGAACTATGTCACTATCCACCATCTCACTCTTTTGGAGGCTCGCACTCTTCCGGGGCTAGTTGAATACCTTCATGGGGTCTTCGCAGACGAGCTGCTGCGAGGAATGACCTACCCGCAAGAGATCCTCTCCGGCGAGGTTTACACGCAGGAGCAATTTGAAGCGTACTACTTCGCCGCCGACGTCCTCGTTGCCGTCCTCGGAAACGAAGGTGAAGCCGCGGGGGAGAATGCCGAGCCGTCTCGCTATACTGTTGTTCCGTATGGAATCGAAGAGGCACGCAGCGGTCGGCAGTGGGAAGAGTGTGTTGCAGGCTGCTATTATGTGAGTGTCCAACTCATGTTCGAAAACGTGTTGTCTCGCTTCATGTCCGTCTAATTTGCGCTAGCCTGGAGCGTACGATAGGCCAATTTGACTGATACACATGCGCATATTTGCAGGTCAAACCAAACTATCCTGGTCGATCATCGCACGTGAGTATCTCATCGAAGGCAGTATCATCGTGCATGCATATGTGAAGGGGCCACAGCCATAAGGAGGCCTCTTTCGGACGAAGTATACTCGTCGTCCTGGAGTTCGTAGCCGTTTCGCAGATCCTCATTTCCGGACAGCTTGGCTTACCTTTGTGCTCATCGCGTCATGCGTGTCCACATTGCGGCATTACGCATATTGGACCTGAAATCCAATTGCAGCGGCGGGATTACCGGTGGGGAAGTCGAAGAGTGGAGCCCGTGCCGACAGGATTCGGTGTCATAAACGGCCATACCATGTAATTGAAGAGCAATTTCCCCTGAGCCTATCTATCACACGCCCTTCCAAGTATTCATTACAATCTATTTCAGATCTGCAACGCCGGCTTTCTCGTACCGGTCTCGCAGCGCGCAAAGGGCGTCGGCAGGGTGCTTGCCCGCTCTTACCTTTACTATGGGCCGCGTCTCGGATACGAAGCCAGTGTCTTCAACCTGGTCTACGTCAATAATGTTGCCAGTGTCCGGTAAGTGCCGCGATTATCATTGCATGATCGCAACTTCTTTCCCATCTTGTCGTCTCCGCAATTACTCGCGGTCTATCTTCGAGATTACACACGTACACGGTTTGATCACTCGGATCTTCGACATTGAATTGGTTGTAATGATCATTACCTTTTGAACTCCACGCATGTCCCAGGCTACCTTGTGTGCAGGAACTCATACTCTCGCGCTGTATAGACTTTGGGAGGCTCTCGACTTTATCAAGGCAGGGCTCATTCCCCGTGCGGGGCGTCTCAAGAAAGCGGACGGATCTGGTGAGGAGTACGTAGATGCCTGGGTGTTCTATCGCCGCTTCGACAAGGAGAGCTAGGCTCAATATCAGCAAATTTGGCTACGTAACGATGGCATAGTTGGGGAACAGAGTTGCCGCAAGTGGCCCATCAAGGAAGGATTTCCATACGTCTTCAGACCGCCCTTTCTTAACTACGCGGCGATCGGAACGTCGGCTGGCCATCAGTTCAGCAATCGGTCTCTGTGCCCCTGGGAGCCCAGATTCGTAGATGCGCGTTTAGACTCGCTTCAAATCCGCAAAGCCGGACACATCGAACCAAATCCCGCCTCTGCCGAATGTTCTGCTCATCGCTAATATTGATGTTGATGTCATGATTACCAAAATCCTTCGGCACAGACAGCATCGGGGGTGTCCCGCAGGTCTACTCCCGGAGCGAAGCGCATCCATCCAAAGTCCGCTGGGAGGTGGCCGCCAAGGTTAGCCGAATGTCATGCGGTGGGCGATGCGCCAAACTGTTCGTTACTCTTGGGGCGATGGTGAGAGCAGCATCATACTGCCGTCATGGGTTTGATGCAGCGCACGGACCAGTGCGTCTCCCGCGCGCTCTGGGATGTGCATGTGACGATTCCGGGGTTGCAGACTATACATCGATGGAACTCTGACCCACGCTGCTTTCTTACCTCCGAGACGTTGGCTGTAGATGACTCAGGACTCAGTGGACAGTCACCCCCCTTGCCCTAGACAAATGGTGTCAGGTAACGATTGGCACATGTATAGCCTTACTGCACGGTTTACGCACCGGAGGCTGTGGCGTTGGCGGGGCAGCGGCCTGATCGTTGAGCGCGGCTTTACCTCCAACAGAAATATCTGACGATCACCGGCCCATAGGCGATGCATAGATTTATTTCGCGGGTAATGCCCATGATCTGTTTTGAAAGCTTCCACGCGCGTCGTCAATCTTCGTGCAGGCGGCAAGCCTCGTGGTGCTATAGTTATTACGGCCTGGGAGAGTTCTGAGCAACCCCGCAGTTTGGGTTGGCTGGTGGGTCTGGGCACGTCAGGCGAAGTCGCTCGAGTCCGCTGGGATGCGAGGAGAGGAGGGAGGAAGTCTATTGAGACGAGAAGCTTATTCCACGAGCTTTCCTCGTGTCTACAGACGAAGGTAGGTGTAACACCCGTTATGTTAATAAAAACTGAAAGGCCGTTCAGGTAGTATAGGATCAGTCCAAAACAAGGCTATGAAGGCACCGGAATGACGTTTGGGGAAGATGAGCGCCTTCTACACTATCGCAGGGCGCTTTGGAGAACTCGCGAAGAGCTGTCCATGGTGAACTCTGTAACGAGGCTGCGAGTGTCTCGAAGACGCGAACCGTCGTGCGTTGCAAGGATTTCGTCTTACTCAAGGATTACTCAAGGACTCGTAACGCGTTCGTTGACCCCCTCAACGACAGAAGAAGCGCCACTGTGGATGACTCGACACGATCAGTACTCAGCCATCGATCATCGTGTAGGGCGATTGAGGTGTTCAATTGCTCGATGCAAGAAGGCGAGAAGGCTGTCAACCCCCACCTCGACCCCAGAGTGCATGTTCTGTGAGGTAAAAAGCAGGCCACGATTATCTTTAGCTAAGTCTAGGCTCGCAAGCGATATCGGACGGCAGCCACGAGCTCTGATCACCGCTTCCCCGCTGATGCAGCTCCAGGGGCAGTGGACGACGGGCGATGCTCGAAGCATGAATGTCTGTCCACCCGTTGCACACCAGAGCGTCGTCGTGGACTGGATCGTCCACAGAAGGCAGGTTTCGTCCTCCCGTGAGCTGCCCTTCAGTTGGTCCATGTGTGCGCGCTGTGATCCCGATGGAACAACGAGGCTGCGGAATCAAAATTTGCTGTAATTCGCTTACTAGGGTATTTGCCGACGGTGGTCAGAACTCAGCTGGACGTCAACGTGAGAGCCGTTACGACACCTCCTTGCAACGAGGCAGAGAAGACGTGCTCAACCGTTCATGCGTAGATAGCATAGGAGAAGCATTGCCTGTTTGTTGTATATGCGTACTGCGCAGCGAGAGAAATTTGGGATCCTCCGGCGGCGATAGTGCGCAGATGGCCGTGCTGCTCAGTGCCGGTAGTTGGGATCTCAAAGGATACGGGGAAGACTGGACGGCGCGATCATAATCTTTTGAATGGGATGACTTGATATTACCAAACGCAGGAAGTACAAGGAGGCCGAGGGCTGTTGATCCGACAGTGATCGGTGAGGTGAGGCAGGCCGCAAGGCAACCTGTCCGACAACGTTGTAAGGATTTGTATCGTCAAATAAGGGTCCGGGCGCTGATGGGATGTTTTGTGAGAAAGCGTATGCGATGGCCAAAGGGATGTAGAAGCTGTTCTCGTGCACGTGTTGCGCGTTACGAGCGTATGTGATACCGGGTATGTTCGCATGTAGGCAGATTAAGAAAAGCCGACGAATACCGCATCGCCTGAGGACAGCGTCCTCTCGACTAATTGGTCGCGTATGACGCGCTTAGGATGCAGAGACAATTGCTTATCACCCGGGGGGAGCACATCCATCCAAAGCGATGCACCTCAGTACCCGTCCTGGCTCACAACAGAAAATCACAGGCGCCGCATCGCACAACGTGGCCTATCCCCGTCAAAGACAGCGAGGAAAAAAGCAAGCAAAAGAACCCCTAAGGAGGAGCGAGAACGCTCGGAGGCAGAATTCAAGCACGGAATGCGAACCTCGAGGCAGGAGCGTGTCGCTGCGATGTCGTAAGCCCTCCTTCAGAGACCTGGTATCCGCCGAGCTCGCGTACGGAGGGACGGAGGAGGGGGATAGCGGGAGAGGTCGAGTGCGACCCCGCGGCGCCCACGAGCATGCTGCATTGCATTGCATGTGAGGCTGATTGGTGACCTACGCGAGCGACGTTCCGGTAGAGCACGATGCTGCGATGGGCATAGCGTGCGGGCAGCTCGGGCCGGGAGCCAGCCCGAGTTCGCTTGGCTGTCAATGACCCTCGATGATACGGGATGGCAGTAAGCTCCAAACTCCAATGAGCAATGTTTCGGTTTGGAGGCGATTATCGATGACAATGCCATTCATGGTTTCGTGTGCGATGAGACCGACGATGTGGGTGCGCGTGCGCGTGCGCGTGCTCATGCCGGGAGTCTCAGCGAGCCCTAGCGCAAGCCGGGGCGGCGATGCTGGCTGCAGCGCAGAGGTGGACGTGTTTGGCAGCCAGTGTACAGGGTACATGTGCGCACGTGTAACGATGTGGAGCGTAGAACGGTTCATGCGGTCGACCTAGTGGGTGGGCTCGATGCGCGGTACTCGCCTCGAGGAACGACTTTGCGCGCAGTGCCAGTGTGTTGAAAAGAAAGAAGCTGACGTGTGTATATTCGATCTCCCGAGTGTGCGTGCAGCATGCCAGCACTCGCTAGCTGAGGTGCCTTGAAGCCGTTGACATGTCGATGCCCCGAACAGACGTCAGGTCACGCTGCCTTAGTCGGCTCAAAGACGATTTGAAAAGTACACTGCCCGATGCGACGTCGGCGTTGTCAGGAGAGCGAGGTGGCAGATCAGCAAAAAGACATCGAGCCTGCATGCAGTACAGGATCCATTCGTGCTTGAAGTTGGCAGAGGACGTCGATGGTCAAAAGACGGGTGAAACCCTCCGACGCGCGGCGGATCTCTGAGAACCTCGAGTCGCTGCAGCGGTGGCGTGCGATGAATGGGAGGGACGACGTGCTGGTCCGATGTTCCTGGATCTTGCTGTCTCGGCCAGACTCTCATCTGTACACATGTAAGGCAGAGATGGACGGATGAACAGGCGTATATCTTCCGCCGTTGCACTGAGCGCGTACACCGCGCACGGAACGGTCTCCGTCATGGCCAAGCCCCTAACAGCTGACGATCACGTCTGCATCAGTTGTATCAAATCGCGCAAGTGCGGCCGGCCGCTTATTTGCAACTCGCAATAGTCAAAAAATTGCGCCCGTAACGAGGCACTCTTCGCCACCCAGTTCAAAAATACGGGTGTCGAGCTCGGCTGGCGGGGTCGCACATGGCGGGACGGATCACACTGGTAGCGGCAGAGGAGGGGAAAGTGGCATGATACGGACGAGCACACAAGCGGGGCTAACAGTAAGTTACTTACATGGCTACTTACAGTAGGAGCAATCAGAGAGCAGCGCACTGACGCACAAAGCGGAAAGTATTCGACCAGCGCCCGGACCGAACCTGAGACTCCGAGTTGCGCGTTTCACGTACAAGACGAGCGTATACAAGGTCGCCGCGATCATCATCAGAAAACCCCCTCCGCTTCCGATAGAACACACGTGTCGCCCAGAAGCGCAGCTGACCCCTGGCGGCGAGGGGAAGGGGGGCATGTAAGTACCGCCCCGGTCGGAGGCTTCAGAAGAAAAGTCCATCCATGTCGCGGGATGTGCAGGACGCGGAGTGCGGAGTGCGGGACCCGGAACGCGGAGGAGGCCTGATATGTGTGATATGATAGGGAAAATCGTTACTGTGCTGCTGGCTGAGTGACGAGCCTCGCGAGACGGAGTGCTAGCTCAGACTCGGAAGCTCTGATCAAGTATGAGGAGTCTGAACCGCCTTCGGCCGCACGCCGTTCGGAGCAGATAGGGCCCCCGTTGAGACGGCCAAGGATGGCGGCCTGCGCAGAGCGCAGAGCGCAAGGGCGAGCGAGTCCCGAAAAGGCGAGAACGCGAGCCTCGTGTGTCGTTGCAGGGTCCTGCCAGTCCTGCCACGGCCCGGGGAGCCAGAGCCAGCCATCAACTTGGCTGAAACAACCCTCGAGCGGACACACAGACGTCACCACTACGACTCGTAGCTACCAGCTTCCAAAATATAGATATGGGGCGTAGAGCGGGCCAACCCATCTCTGGCATGTCGTCGTCCACCTTCGATTCCGATGGATCATCATCGAGTTTATCCACAGAACCGACGTGACGGTGGCGCAGGCAGCCTGAGCGCGAATTTCTGGATTTAGATTCGAGCGCTGGCTGCTTGCCGAGTTGTGACTCGAGTGCGATGCCTGCTGCAGATATACTAGTAGCTGTCGTAGGTCATGTCATGATCAAAGCCAAACACAACACTGAGTGTGATGAGCATGGGCGGTATGGAATGATCAGCCTGTCGCGCCTCCAGAGTCCGAGTCCAAGGACGCCTCTCCTCGTCAGATGATAGTGATAGTGATAGTAGCTCAACTTAGCGTAGACGTCCGACCGCACACCGCAACAATGATACGATTCAAGGGGCTCACACACACACAATGGAACCCTGTAGGGTCCACACTTCTCCGAGTATCGCAAACCAGCAATCCGCACAATGCGCTTCGATCCTTCACAATCATGCGTTTTGTCAGAACGATGACTCCAGCTATCCAGCTATCCCGGGAGACAGTGCGACAGGCACTGTGCCGGAAGCTATCCTGCCCGAGGACGCCTCCAAGCCCTTCGATGGAAAGAAAAAAAACTAACGGTGTACAGAGCGATCGACGCTAGGTACAAACACCTCCGCACCCACCACGACGCCACGATCGCCCGAAGAAGCACCGCACGGAAGGCCGCTCCCCATCGCAGCCTCCTCTTCGCAAACCACTCAGCACATCGTCGATTGTCACCATCACGCGCACAAGAGAGGCTTTTGACATGTTTATCGTATTTAGAGTTTTTCGCTATTGTGAATTTACCTTAGCTAGCCTAAGCGGGACGATGAATGCCTATGCCTATGCCTGTGCCTATACACCACTATAGATATCTTACTCTTGTGTAGTATGGTACAACAATGCTGTGAGTTCGGAGTCGGAGTCTCTTGTCAGTTGTCATGGAGGAAGATGGTCGTGAAAAGCAGAACGTGAAGCAGAAACCCATGCAAGCAAGCAATGCAAGAGAGAGAACAAGTTGCAAGTGATGAACGGGGGGAAAAACGTTGTGCGGCGCAGATGGCGCACGCACACGGCGTGGTATAAGATAACGGGAGGGGATGCTTGAACTCTTTAGTCCGTGCAGAGCGAGCGTGGCGGCGCGTGCCGACGACGATTGTCGATAATAGGGGCGCGCCGGGACAGGAGCATGTAGAAGCAGGAAATGAAGTGCAAGCACGAACCGGCGAACAAGCAATAAACAGAAACAAAAGCAAAAGTCACGACCGCAGCCCCGGTGTCTACCATTTGCATGGCATCGCCCGGGCATAGTGGTCACCAGACATCTTGGACGATTTCTTGATACTTGATGAGGAGTTTGCGCTGGTCGGTATTGGCCGGCCGTAGTTGACGCTCGACACGGCGCTTGCCGTGGAGTGTTTACGCGCCAACGAGGAGACAGGTACCGAATCGCGCTCGAGTGCGCCAGGGGTCCCCATCGTACTTGTCGACACGATCCGCGCCGAGTTGTCGACGTACCCTGGCGGCGTTGGCGGACTGGCCGACGACGCCGGCGATGTCGATGTCGAATATGATGGCTCAGGGGTGTCGAGCTCGCCGGGCGTGTGCGGCGGCGAGGGGTAGGCAACGGAGTGATTCGACACTGGCGTGGAGACGACGGGCTTCGGCGGCGACGAGGAGACGCGCGTGGCGAATGATGGCGTGCTGGCGCTGGCGCTTGAGCCGGCAGCTGCATAGGGGGAGGTGGACGGCATGGGCGAGGGCGCTGGCGACGGGAGGGAGTACGTAGGATACGGGCCGGGGCCCTTGAAGTCGCGCCGTACCTTGAGCTCGAACTCCTTGAGCGCGTTGGGCTCGATGTTCAATTGCCACTCCAGATAGCTGCACATCTCACGCTCCATCTGATTGATCTCGCGAAGCGCAAACATGCCCTGGCCGACGATGGACCACGATTTGTTGCTGTAGGTGTCGTCGCAGATGACCTTGCTCGCGATCATGAACGCCGATATGAAGAGGCGGTGGCCAGAAGACCCGCGTGCGGCGGGAAAGCGGGCTTTTAGGCGCTGCAGGAGGTAGAGCGCTGCAAAATGGACAGAGGTGTGGAGGCGGGTGCGGTGGAGGGCATATGCGATGAAGAGGGCCAGCGGCGGGGAGGGCGCGGGCGGACGGGTTGTCGATAGCGGCGGGAGATCCGGGCACGCAAACAAATGCGTGACGAAGCGAGCGCACAGCTTGGCAGTCTCCTCATGCCCATAGTATGGATCGGGCTGGGACGGGGGCAGCCGGGAGAGGGTATCAGGGTGAGGCTGCGGGGATACGTCATGGGCGTGCTTACCACGCTGTGGGTCGTGGGCGCCGGCCGCGAGGAGGCCACTTTGGCGGGTTTGCGGAAGGTGGGCGAGGGGTGGCGGGCGACGGCGGGGCCTGAGACGGTGGCCATGAGAGCTACGGGGGTGATGGTCGGAGGGACGACGGAGAGGACGGGAAGCGCGAGGGAGGATGCTTGTACGGGGTGGGGGATGCTGGAAAGAGGGAGATATATATCAGTTGAGAGGATGGAAGACCGCGAAGAGGTTCTACTTCGGCGCGAGACACATGCGAGCGAGGTGTGAACAGATAAACCCTCATGGGAAACGTTGAGACATCACCCGGGTATCTGCCCCCCCATCAGAAGCACTCAATTTTTCATGCCAGGCAACGCGGCTAATTTCCCCGTAGCACCATTCGGGCTCCGCCTGAACCTCTCCCAGATGGGAAATTAACTCACCGTGCGAATTCTGTCCTGCAAGCGACAACGTGGCGCAGGCGATATTCAGCCTTTCGCTTGGGTGCCTCGAGGCTGGCGTATTGCGCACCGCTTATCGCGCGGTCAAAGAGCACAGGGGATTGAGCAGCACAATGGCGCAGGGCGCAGATGAGGAGTTCGATGGGAGCGCCCCCTGGCTTGCTCTCTAATATATCCCTCGCATAAGGGCGTTGCCACTCCAGGCTTTGTCCGGCCAGTGGCGTGCCCAAAATGTCTGGCGCCGAGATATTGCGGCGGCCCGATTCCACTTCTATTGTCACATCGCCAGGAGTCACACGTGATCATCCACGGACAAGGATATGCCCGACGGCCAGCTCCGCCCAGACGACGCTGCCCCGACCGTTCGCGACGTGAGCCATCCATCACCGTCCTCCTCGGTCGCCGAGCCTTCAGATCTGCCATCAAACGGCCGCATCGTCGGGCTGTCCGAGTCGTCTGTCGCTCGGGTGTGCCACAATCACATAACAGCGGTGTGCATGTTAACTAACGACACTACCGCCATCCCACTTGAGTCTCCATCATCTGATCCCGCACCGCCCTGCCAAATCCGTGCGTGAATGAACTGAGCTGAGAGTGGATCTGAAACCGTCACCCGAACACCTCCTATGGCCACCGCTGTTCTGAGCCCATAATGGCACGCGGCAGCTTTGTTCTCGCCGTAGTCGTCCTCGGCGCCGACGAACAAAGAAAAGGCTTATTCCGCGGCCCACTAAGCGTCGTGATTCAAGCGGCGCGCAGTGGCTCCAACGCCGCTCCTTTTGTGCGAGCACGCGCACGGCGGCGCCCTTCTTCGGACGGGCCTAACCATCGGGTGGCCGGCGACATTATCAGATGACCACCTCGAAGGGAGTTTTCGCGGCTGCTCTTGCTCTTCTCTGCCGTCCTGGGGCGACTTTACTTGGGTGGTACGCGCATTAGGCTTGGAAGCATGATATCGCACCTGATCGCCCATCGCGGATTTGAAGGACAGTAACTTCGCGACTCCAAGGGCGGTGCGGCAGTGCCCTTCTGACAGTACTGTAGCCTTCTCTTCTTTATCCATGTGACGTCCCTCTACTCGTCAGTGGACGCGGAAGCAGATGCATAGCTGCCCCAGTAGCGCAGCTCTCAATGCAGACGAACACATATGTGCCAGTGCGCACCAATCAATCTCTGCATGATGAACAATGATCACCGTTCAACGCCTACATTGTGCGATAGCTGATCACTTCATACTTTTGGCCCTAGGACCCACAGTCGCTAGTACGGCTGCCGTGAAGGTCGCAGTTCAACGTGCCACTCATCCCAGATCGTCCTCATCCGCAGGTTAATTCCCTAGAACCCCCCGTGAAGTACGAATTCGCTCAATTCCGGACCTCAGAATTCCAGCCGTTGCCTTCGCCCGATCTCGCTCCAATGCCCTGTTTCCCAAGGTCTGCGCTACGTCTCCTTTCCCGGAATATTGGCCATCTGCTTCGGACCAAACTGCACAGCCGCCCCTTCTCCGGACCTCGCTACCACATGCCTACCCAAACATACCCTGTACCATGACTGAGCTCGTTGTCTACCACGTTCGTGGCGTCTTGGCTCCAGGATCTTGCTACTCTTTTACACGGCAGTCTGATCTGGTCCGCGCTATGCCCGCCTCAAGCCCGCCACGTTAACGGTCAGATGCGCACCAGCGTCCTGGTGTCCACAACTTGACTGGCTGCGCCTCTTGCAGCTTGAGAAACCCTCACCCATCCTCAACACCACGCCGTACGCGAGCTACTGATCCACATTCCTGCATACCGCTCAGCATCACACGAATCACATCGCACACATTGCGTCACCGCAACGAGTCGACACTTGCCCGGCGGAATCTCTCTCTCTCGCGTGTCTGAGTTCCCGCTTTCCATCGCTTTGCCTGGCCTGGTCTGGCCGGCAAGTAATGACGCGCGCCCAAACTGAATGGGATAATTGCGCACCTCATACGCGCGGGGCTCTCGCGTGGTCAAGCGTCCAACGTCCGACGTCAGTGTCAATGTCACTGCCAATTGTATGCCTCGGCTTCAAGCTTCAACCGTCGACCCTTCAAGGTCATCCCGTTGCATTCTACCTACAATATCGGGTCCCTCGCTGCCCTTGCCAGACGTCCATCTCCATCGCAGACGCGCGGTATTCAATTCATGTACGCCGCCAATGAAGTTTACGTACAAGGCATCCTGCCTCCCAATCACTCTGCCCCTCTGACGCAGTGCGTCTCTCATGAAACGCAATGACGACCCTGGCTTATCCACATTAGATCGGCCCCGTCTGCATCTGTCTCTGCCCAGACACACGCAATGCACCTCGCCGCGGACTCGGATCTGCTGGCCACCCTTCACGGTACCCGTGCGGGATAGATCTGAACCATTCGTGCTACATACTTCGCATTACGGCACGCTCCAGGTCCCCGGCCGGCCTCTTTTTTTCCTGTCATCGCGTTGTCGCGATGCTCGGGTATAAGGCGTCGCGCGTGGTGGTCCGCCTAGGTTCCCGGCCCCCCAATCATTCTTCGCTCTGACAGCGCACGCTGCCAGGACCCGAGCTCGCGTCGCTGGATTGACGCGGGCTTCCTAGGATCGAACCCGCGCCGCTGTTCGCGCCGCTTGCTCGAATCGTGATGCGCCGGCCACCAGCTCGCCGCGTATGTGGATTGCTGAGGTGAGGAGGCGGCTACGTTGCATTGCTCCACGCCTGTGGAAGAATACATCACTCGTTCTGTGATACAATGCTGAGGCTGCTTCGTTTCAGCGACAGGCTAGTAGCCACCATCGACACCATGCCTGATATACGAGCGCGAGAACACCTCGGGCTACAATTAGTCAGTGTCTTGTGCGATGATCACCCCAGCGCACGTTGTCGTCATTCCTTTGACTGCCGCCTGGGGTTGCACCAACAAAAAGTTCGCCGTCGGCTCGTAAGCGCCAGGGGATGTCCACACTTGGCTCAAGAAGCATATACTTGACGCCAATTGCCTAGCGGTGTGTCTTTGCCTGCGCGTCGTACGTGCTGTATCATCCCTCCTGCTTCATTGAACGCAGATTGCTTCTAGGATTCATGTACAAACAGTGTTCGACCACTGATAATTGTCTACATTGTACAGTGGTCTTGGAAAGCCAAATCTCGCCACCGCACGGCCTCCAGCAATGATAGCGTCCACCTCCGCGCCCAACCATCGTAATGGTCTCTATCGGGCCACACCTGTCTGGGGCCCCTCATTCCCGACAATCCTGCGCGTTACGACACTCAATCCTCGAGTTCTTGAGGGCGTGATTGTGTCCGTATCCCATGGAGACTTGCGATGCAGCCTGAGATGAGAGAGAGACGCGTCTCCTCTGACATACCGTCACATGGCATCCCCGACCAGCCGATTTTCCCAGACTCGTTCCCAGCCCGTACTGCCTGACTAACGCACACGTGCCGTCGGCAGCCCAAGCGCTGCTTCAATTAAACTACCAGCACCGGCGAGGGACGCGCCGGTGCGCCTGGGTGTACGGTGCGGCGAACGCTAGATCGAGAGGTCCCCGGTGATGCCACGCTGTCGACGGTTTGCAAGCCACGCTTTTTCGCGGCTAGAGTCCAGTCGAGCTTCGCTAGATTCCGAGATTCTCTTACCATTCATAGGTTGTGCTCCGGTCACACGGAAGAAGGTCGCTCGGCGGAAGGCATTATCGGTCGAGGCCCACTGCAAAGATCGGAGTAGGTTAGGGTTCGCGCTTCGCAGGGATCTGTGGCTGGTCTGATCTATTGTCGAATTGAAGGCACACGATGCTCATTCGACAAAAGCCTATGGAGACGGAAGCATTGCCCGCATCGGCGTGGCCATGCTACGTGCATGGCGCTATGACAGTTTTCCGCTCCGGAATGCTGTGCTGTGGAGCTGCCGCAGCTGGAGCGTGAAGACGGACAAGGTTTTGACCTTGGCTCTTCGGATGATGTGCGCACGATCTTCTGAAGCTGAAATTTGCTTCCGTTTTTTCAAATCTGGCTGCCTCACAAAGCAATCGAACTCCAACCAATACAGATTCCAAATCTCTGCGAGTGGCGGGCCGCTTTTTTTTTCTTTCTCTCCTTTCATGTCGACTAGTCCAGCTTCAAAGATTTCAGCAACTCATGACTCTGCACTAGCGACTCGGGTGCAGATAGGGGCTGTCGCCGTTGGCATTCTTCCGTGAATGTTGCTGCTGGATTCGACTCATCCATTCCAACCCTGTTCAGCACGTTTCACTGAATCGTGTGTTGAACTTCTATCTGATTCATGCCCGTTGTGGCGCTCCGTTCAAACGCCGGTTCTGAGGCGTCCCAGATTGGCGGGGCGCTTGCCCGGGTTTGTGGGCGTTTGTGTGGCGACACAATACCATCTTCACGTCGGACCGAGTCACCTGGACTTGTGATGGTGGTGGAGCGCTCAACACCAGACGTACTCGGGCACCTTGGGAATGCGATGGGCGCCGACGGAGTTGGTTGTGGGTGTATGAGCTATCCGGCTGTCCTCGTCATCACCGCTGAGGCTGCGCGATCATTCATGCTGGCGACTCTTGCACACGCTCGGCCGACTTGACGCCTCTCGCTCTGTTTGTAACTTCGGCGATATCTTGTGGCACGACAGTCAGCATTTGCTTTCTGGTTCTTGAAGTTTTAGTCTGACGATGCTGCTCTGGATGACTAGATGGCTGAAGGATGCATTCGTTGATCCTCGTCATGACGCCATCATTCCTCGCCGTTCGTGGCGTGGCCGCACATCGAGACATCTGGACAGCTGGATGGTCTCAGGCTCATCGAAAGGAACCGTATCTTCTGGGTGACGTCAAATCGGTACGACTTCCCCGTGACTGGTTGGCCTTATCCAATCGCTGTCAGCCAGACGGCCCCCTGTGCAGATCGGCTTCGTGTTCCGAGACCTAGCACCTAGCCAAGGCACCAACAAAATCTACCTAGCTAGCTTTTTGTGGATAAAATCCTAGAAAGGCCTATCTGGACTAGGTGAGCGCGTACGAGCAAGTCTGCGGCGGTTGTCGGTGCTTCATACTCCTTCTCGCATCCCACCATCTAACCTTGCCAGAATTCTCAAACCTAGTCAGCTGTCCTATCGCAATAGTACGCTTGACCGAGAATCAGCAACGCCACAAAATTGGAACGCGAAACGTGCTCGCGAGTGTTGCGCTATTGATCTCGTCCCGACAACTCGCCCTCAAGTCCCGTCGCTCAATCCTCTCTATTGCATTGCGAACCAGGTGTCAGGAATAGGATCCGACCCCTACACGCGGTGGGGCTCGTCATGGCCGCCTTCGTTCTCGGCGACCAAGAAGCTCGATAGCGATGCGGTGCGCGATCAGCGCTGTGAAGGATGTCTGTCCATGGCCAAAGGTCACGATCTCCGTGCGCCCTTGTCAGCTTCCTTCAGATTCCGCAGCAAATCCGTCTGAAGCAGCGCCGACCAGAATTGGCTACGAAGGGTGGCTAGCACTGGCCACACAGTCGAGGCTGTACGCAGATCGTCTGATATGGTCCTCTGACTCTGACGGGCTTTTCGCATAACTCAATCGCGTTGTTCCACCTGTATTCTTACGTTTTTTTAACCACGCGAGCAACGTTTAGTGGCCAACATCGCGGCATCCTCGGGCAGATGCAGGCATGCGGCGAAATTGATGCTAGATATCTGTGAAGGTAGATAACAGCGCAGCGCGGACCGTATGTGTTCCAGTCACCCGCCACGACCGCGAAAGCTTCAATATATGAACGTCGGCGCGTGTGAATTTGCTGTGATGTTGTAGTAGCTTCACGAAGGCAAGATCGTACATTGGTGCGAACGAGGTTTGTTGCGTTCAGGGATTATGACTCGGATCCGCCGTTATATGTACCGGCAGCATGTTGTCCTTGCACACAATCGATCTTCGTTAACGGAAGTGATCGCGGACATAGTGGCGCGAGAGCCATGGGCCGCAGGCCGGGGCTTTTCTCGCTCGCGCATAGGTATACTGCGTCGCCATCGACGTGCGCTCTCCTGCACAACAAACAGTATACATATGGGAATTGTTGTATATTCCAACTTTTATTGTTGTTCGTTCTTACAGCCGTGCGCGTGTCAAACGGCTGATAGTCCTTATACAGTTAGAACCTCAAGCCGATCTTTCGCGCTGCGATCCTGGCCATGCGCTCATCTGGGATATATCAGAATATCTGCTGCTCCCAGCCAGAACATGTCTATCAATCTCCCATCAATCACAGCAGAAGTGTTCTTTATCCTACCCAAACACGCTTGTCCTAGGCATAGCAAATAGGGAATGGTCTGCCGGCGGGCTGTGCGATGGTCGGAGAATTCGCTGTCGCTCCGCTATGACAATGTCAATATACAATGTCTCCTGGCCAGATAGAAGAGCCTGGGATGGTCGAAGCTCGCCGCCTTGTGACCAGCCGGAGCGGAAGCTTTACCGGCCCCCACCTGATCCTGGATATGCTGCGCATGGGAGTCTGCCTTGCATTGCCTTCTCGTGTTCCGTCCCTCCTTCCGTGATAGCCTCGGAACAAGCGCTATTCAAAAGCCATTACTGGACGTCTGGACGTGGTGAAGAGCACTAATGCCTGCCAGGCCTGCATGACAATGCACCGAGGTCGCGGCGGGCCTGCTGACAATACGCAAGCACGGGCAGAAGTGCCCTAGGCCCTCGCCGTTACGGGGAGACGTCTGATTGGGACAACGAGCGGATAGACGGGGCGTATATGCGTACACGAATTTCGGAGCCTGGGATCGAGATGTGCCTTCTGTCTGTTCACGGGTAACGAGTGGTGCGAGCATGCAGACGTGATGTACGCCGACGCCGAAGTCATGTCTGCGAGAACGCTTTCCCGCCAGACTTGCATCAATGAATGTCTATCAGGGCCTGCGGACCTGAGCATTGAATGAACGCCGGGGTGACAAAGGAAAGACGTGCTCGGTCCGCGGCACCCTTCATGTGCATGAGGCGTGGTATAAACGTTGAAATGCGTGAGTTTCAGAACTTCTAGTGAACATCTCAGCGCTCGCCGCCATCCCCGATTGGGCCAGCGGCGTGCACGTCAAGCCAGAAGAGAGCGACCAACGCCTATCATAGTGTTGGCCATGAGGCGTGCTTATGAAGGGATTCTGAGCAACGGAAAGAATGCGAAAATATATGAACCGTCAATCTTCAATGAGGCGAGCGCCTCTTTTGTCTACGGTCACCCGTATGCGATCACCCGCATCCACGTCCTTGAACTATAGCATGCGACATTAGTACGATTGTCAGCATGTGGGCAACAGGAGAAAGATTGAGGGCAAACGTGCAGCCTGAAACGTACCGTCAGCTCCCTGGTGCGGTGCAAGCTCTCGATCTCGTCCACTCTATCGAGCACGTTCTCGAGAAGCTCATTAAAGCCTTCATCTTCGACCACTTCGGCCGCGGCACGGAGAACCAATAACGAGTCTGGGGTCACGTCGTGGTTGACCTTCGCCGCGTAATTCAGATAAGCCCTCATGCTATGATACACGCGGTGATAACATACATCAATTGCAATGATATTGGCGCGATCCAGATCTGTGTGAAGTCTGTTTAGAGCGCGGCGAGCAACAAGCATGTTCAGCATACCTTCTAAGAAATCAGCACGGGTCATGATTTGACGACACCTGTACTAGGTGTTGTTCAGAAGAATGGTAGCAGTGAAGAGAGGACAGTATGGGTACGTATGAAATTTTGGGCAGTGGAAGCTCTTCGAGATCTTCGGCTGACAATTCGCCAACGACTAAGACCTCTTCTCGCTTACGCTCGTCTTCGCGACGCTGCTTGACGAACTCACGCAGTAGTAACCAGGAAGTTGAGCTCCACTTCTGCTCGTCCATGACATCGTCATCACAGTCGGGAATGAGGCCGATGACACTTTGCAGCCATGCCTTCTCAACAGCGAGCATACGCCGTGAGCGCTCCAAAATGTCTGACTCCTTGGAGATTTGTGCCATATATGCAAGCCGGCCGCCTGTGATGGACATAGCCTCTTCGAAAACTTCCGGTGTTACAGGTTGCCGTCCTGCTCTACGTCGTAAGCGTTGGAATGCGCGCAGGCCGTCTTTGAATTTTAGGTCAGTCACGGAGACTATCTGCAGCACCTCAGACAAATTGAATGATCGTGTTTATCGCATGAGGCCAACACATCTACCGACCTGCATTCTACTAGCCGTTTTGCCTATTCAAAGGTTAGTGCTGCAATGAGATTCTAATATAATGGAGAAACACACGCAGTGTCATGTACGGCCAGAAGTCATCGCTGGGCTCATGCATCGTAAAAAGGGAGAATGATACGGTTGTCCTGGACTCACCAGGTGAGGACCATAGTCAAGATCCCTAGCGATGGTTTGTGCTTCAATGAGATTGGAGATCATATGAACCGCCTTACCTGCGGCCGCCCAAGCCTCGGCTCGCTGTTGGAGCTGCAGTAGCATATTCGTACCATCATCATTGTGCATGAAGAAGTGTATGTTATTTACGACCAAGACTAGTGGGCGACCGGTGCGTCGTGCATAGCGCAAGGCCACTTTCTCCAACTTACTGAAGGCTACCGATAATTGTGAGCAAATCGTACTGGCTCAGAGGCCGGTTTTACCTCGTTCAATGTCCAGCGCGGGGCCACCTATCATGATGCTAATTAGCAAACGTTATATTCTCACTGAGCTCATTCTCCACCTTCGCGAGGGTCTCGTCGCTGAAACAGGCCAGTCTGAGTATCTTCATAGTACTCGAAGTTCAACGCTTTCCCCAGGCGCAATCGGAAAACCTCCAAGTCAGGATGTGCGTCACACATTGCAAAGCCTTCAGCCTCTATAGTCTTCATGGCATCCAATATCATTGTTGCCTTTCCTGTCCCCTGAATACAAGTTCTCCTCAGTCATAACGATTGTAAAATGATCTCGCACGAACCTTGGGCCCGAGCAACAAAAAATATTGCCCAATCTCCTCACCTTTGATGACACGATCAATCAGATCCTGTTCCTTGCGACGCAAATGTTCTGGTCCAGGTGTTTGTCCAGAAGCTCCGTTATCCTCGGCTTTGTGACGGACTGCCAACTCTAACGCAGGGTCGTAACCGGCGGAGAATGCTTTTTCGATCTGTCGTTGATTGACACTCAACGCTCAATGCAACTACACAAAGCGAGCACTGACCTTATCCAGGACATTCTTTTTGTACCAGGCCATATAGATAACGCCGCCGATGAACACTGTTATCATGTTTCAGCTGTGTATCATGACACAGAGAGATAGAAGACGTAGAAATAATTGTTTATAGCAGTTACATAGGAGATAGCACGGCGAGGAAAACTCTGACTGCAAACGCACCCGCTCCAAGGCCGATGAGAGTGGTGATGGCTGCATCTGCTACTGACGAGCCTGTCGAAGGAAACCTCCGGCCACCCTTCTCATCACTAGAATTTGTGCTAGTTGAGGACATTTCTTCCTCCTTGTGGGCAGTGTCATCTCGTTTAGCCTGTTGTGAAATGCAGCGCGTGGCAGGCGGCGATGGCGCTACTGCAGGCTTGCAGTTGTAGAGCCTCTTACTACTAAAGCCATGCCTGGTGACGCGTAGCGTTGCGACAGATCTTGACACGACATGTAGCGACATTGAATGTGCTCGTAAACCGGATGTAGATACAATATGAGACTCTAGACTCGAGAGGCTACTTTGCCGCTTGCAACTTGACGGTGTCACGAGCCATCATCTGCTATTACCGAACAAGGAACATCACAAAGTACAACCAAGAGGTATCATCATAACAGTGCGGGTATCGACAAAATCGTACAAGATGCTGTGCGTCGTACATATGCTCTATATCGATGTCCTACAAATCATGAGTATCCTGTCCAATTCAGAGCGAACGTGGCGTTGTAAAAGCGTATAGTAAAAGAGCGATTTGGAAAAGTGAAAAATAGCCAGATGAGTGTGCAGAACTTGAAACTTTGAGGCGGACTTCGTCTTCGTGCTGGACTTGGGTGCAGGGATGGAATGAAGAAAGCCTTCGGACATACTGCCATGACAGTTATTGTTGTCTCGTCGGATGTGGCCATGTCCATTTGATCAACCATTAAGTTAAGCATCGAGACCGGTGAGCTCGGAAAGCCTTGATGGTGAAAAATAGCATGTGTGTAAGCCGTAGGTATGCATTCATGGAACATGGACTCAGCCAGGAACCGAGCAATACCCCGGATGTGGGAGTTATGTGAGAGCGGTGTTGCGGCTGGCGCATTTGTCCTGCTCGAGTATGAGTGATTGCGTGCACTCACTCTGGGGTGATCTGCGGACAAGCACAGAGCACAACTTGGTCTGTCTTCTTTCCGGCTGGGCATAGGTAGTGAGACACATCCTGATTGGTCATCACATGCTGAATGCACTGTTTGATGGTTTTCTTGCACCGCGCAGTGGGATCAGAAGCTTCTTTACGAGCGGTGACTAGCAGAAGTCATGAGCTTTACGCTTAGATCCACAGCGGGAAGGCAGATTTCTCGTAGTCAGCGGTCCACCACTTTTCCCTTGTCCTTGCTCTTGCTGACAATGGGAATGGGTTCGACTGCTCTGCCTTTGCCCTTAGCACTATACGGGATGCGCCCTGTGAGGCTGTCCGAGTCGTCATCATGACATGTCTTCTTACTCGGCCCTGGCCGTTCCATAGGAATATCAAAGGAGCGTTTGAGGTTGGGTCGGATGTGTTCTGCATCTGGGATACGCGGTGACTGCAGCAAATCCTTCGTCGAGTCCGTAGGCTGCACAGAGCTAGAGAAAGAACATTGTATCACGTCAGATGTGCCAGATGATGAGGGGATTGGAGGGGCGAACTTGGGCTTGTCCGTGCCGTCGTCCAAGCTGCCCTCCTGTAAATCCTCTATTAACAGGTTGTCGATGGTGCTCCTGTCAGTACGATACAGAAATGTGAGTTGATGGGAAGAAGCGATGAAATGATAGGTATACCGAGATAAAGACTCTGGTCTGCCCTTTGCCAGTCGGCGGTCGGACACTTCATTGCTGTCAGCCTGCTTGTCAAAGCGAACCGATTGGCGACGTTTGCGTTTGCTCTTCTCCGAGGTCCTGCGACTATCAAGAGCTGACATCGTTAGAGCGACCATTTTGCGGACGGGCGCGTCGTCAAGCCAGCTGCTCGTGAAGAAGGGATGTTAGTACACAACTACATATGACCGATAAACACCTGAAGCGAAAACCGACCTCGTTGGCCTCTGTTTATAGAGGGGCCAGCTGCGATCGGGACGAGATGGACCAGCTTCGCCGCTCTTTCGTGCACTTGAACTTCGCTCTTCCTGAGGGACTCGCTTAGAACTCGTCCGCTGAACACCCGTAGCCTTCACGCGATCCGTGTCAGAGACACTGATTGGTTTCTCCTTATGTGGAGTTGCCAGAGTGGCCTTCTTGGACTCGCGCTTCTCCACCTCAACCGGAGTGCTAACTAGTGACGGCCTGACGTACGCGAGACATCACCGTCAGCACATATGAGCCTATGCAGAACGACACACGTACCAAGCACGGCTCATCGACGGCTGACTTGGTTCAGGGACTGTTAGAGGCCGTTCGCTCTTTGGCAATGGGCGCATCGGCCGGTTTGGATACTTCAACGACCCACTCTTTTGAGGCCGCGATGTTGCAGCTTCTCCAAAAAAGACTCGTACAGCCTCGTCGTTCTGCGGCTGTCCGCTCGTCTTCGATGACCTGCCAGCAGCATCAGGTCTGTAAGAAGGAAACGATAAAACCTAACGCGATGGATAGCCGAGGGGTCGAATATACCTAAGCTGCTCCTGTTGCGTTTGTTGTTTATTCTCTGCCATCCCGTTGTCGTCGTTAGGGTTCCTATTAGGTGGAACATCGCAAGTCAGCCCAGAAGAAATCGGATGTCCAACAACCAGATGACATCCCTGGGCCGAGCTGAGTGCTCGTCCTTCTTCTGCATGGTCTCATCACCAGCGTGCCTAAACCAGGAAAGAAATGAGTTTCATTCGCATCGACAAACAACCTACGTACTTTGATTGTTGTGACGGCTGGTTTGTCGTGTTTGCAGCTGGTATGTAAGTCTCGGGCGCGTCCATCGCAAAAGTGTGGTTTCTGATCTGATTCATCTGATAGTCGATCCAGTCTATTCCCCCATTCATCCTACGCCCCTCTTCAAGTTCCTCAATCCCGTCTTGATCTAACTCGTACCAATTCCCATCCGTAGCCTTCTTCATCTTCACCGGGCGATCCCACAACTCCTTATCCGTCCAGTAGCCGACCTTGGGCTGCCAGTACGCGATGTAGTCTTCCATGCGCCTGCGCATCGCGGCCTCTTGGCGGATCGACTCCTGGAGCATGACCGCCTGCTTGCGCTGGTCGTCAGCGCGCTTGCGCATCTCGATCGAGCGCGAGTACTTCTCGAGCAGCTTCGTGTGCACCTTGGCCATAATTTTCACCGCGCGCTCGAGCTGCGGCTCCGTCGCGGGCAGCTGGTAACCCTCGCTCCGCCGGCGCGCGGGCCGCGGGGCAGCCGCCTGCGCGCGGTTGCTCTCCATGCCTTGCGCGAGTGTATCATTCAGGGGCCTCGAAGCATCGCTATTTTGGACCGGATCATCGCCAGCGCATGACGGGATGTCAGGCGGCTCCTTCGACTGGGCCGCATCACCACGAGTACTGGGTTTCGGATGCTTCCTGCGTGAACCTGAACGTGTTGCCGAATCGGCCTTTGATGGAGGCGCTTTATTGCGGGAGTGAATCTCCTTGGCCAGTGGCCTATCGCCGTGGGCACTTGATCGTTGAGGCTGCCTTCGCGAGTCGCGTCGCGTTTGGGAGTGGGCGTGGGATTGGGGGCGATCCCGAGCGTCTTGCGCACGAAGTGGAATAGCTACCTCATGCAAGGTAGCTGCAGCAAGATTGTCATTTCTGAGGCTCTCAATGAACTCGGAGGATGGCTTGATTCTGCATATCAGGACTCGTAAATCGTGAATAAATGAACGCCATATGAGACGCACTCACACCACTCCATCCGGAAACTCCAGCAACAACTGTCGTATAATCTCTTCACTCTCACGGTCGGTTCTGTGGCCATATTCCTGTGCCACAGCTTCGAGTTCACTCCGGTCGATCTCATGAAGAGCAGCCTCGTCCAAGACTATTCCCTCCTCCAACAGCTTCTCTGGAATCTCAAATGCGACAGGCGCTAGACGATCGTGTTCCCCGGTGGTCTCCGTGGATGGTCGTATTCTGTGCACAAGAAAGTTATCTGAATCGTAGGACATAGTGAGAGATGGTGCGCACTCACAGAACGCCACCAGGCGAGTCGAGCAGCAATTGCTTTATAATGGCCTCGCTCTCGACGTTCGTGCTGTAGCCAAACGCCTTTCAAAGCGTGAGTTTAGAGCAATCCTTGATTAGGCATGACGTACGTGAGCCAGAGTCTCGAGATCTTCTCGTTCAAGCTCTCGAAGGGCGACCTCGTCCAAGATTTCGCACTCCTGCACGATCTGGCGGAGCTCATCCTCTTCAAGACGTCTACCCACGGACGCTTCTGTCTTGCCATCCACTGCGAGCTCTGGGTCATGATTGGACATGGTCGAAGGCGCAGAGCAGAATTCCGAGCCACCCAGCTGGAATTTACCCGAAGTGTGACGAAGGCGGGGGGTATGATATATGCCAAACCGAGTCAGACTGCGCGATGGCTAATGATTGTGGGAAAAAGAGGACTATGCTCGAGAGTAAACCATCAAACATTGCGCATCGAGACGATGGCGGAGGCAGAGTGTCTTGTTGAACACTATTGGCGGATCTAGTCTGCATCTAATCTAATCTTATGAAAATGCTCAAATTCAATTTTAGAGGTTTGGTACGAGCATAACACGCGATCCCACAGTGGTGGTGAGGTAAAAACTCAAGAGAATCCTAGTTCCAAATATCAAGGCTGACACCCAGCAGAATTAGCCAGGGACTACAAAAACAAATGACAAGAGTGGGATTTGAACCCACGCCTGGATACCCAGATGAGAAGACCTGCAAAGCAGGCAAGCTTTCGCTTGAGTCACACGCCTTGGACCGCTCGGCCATCTTGCCATAACACAAACAAATTGTAACAACAATATAGGATATTATTTTGCATATACCACGATCACGTGGATTGAGTTCCACTGCGGATTGTGAAGCGGAGTTCCCTCTGTCCGGACGCTGCCGAACTGCTCCTGGTCCTATCTGGTCTGAGCGTCGTGGCGGTTCGTAGTGAACAGGATTCTCGAGTCTCCACGTACAAGGCATTCAACTTTGCTTTGCGCCGTCTGCTGGTCAGGACATCTCCTTTGGCTCAGTGTTTTTCTTGTACAACACAAAAAATGATGTCTTCTTCTGAGCCTGGAACTGGAGTAGCTTCCGTCTCAACCACGTTCAGCAACGCGAAGCGGCAATACCAGCAATGGCTCGACCGTGTTACACCATTCGTGCTGTACAGATGGCTTGGAACAGCAGGGCTGCTGTCTCTGTTTATGCTTAGGATCATGATAGCGCAGGGAGTGAGTCCTTCGGCTCGTATCTGGGGTCGCAAATATTCACGGTGCCTATGGTGCTGAACAGTGGTATATTGGTCGGTAGTCACCATACCTTGTTTTGAATGTTCGCTAATGTCAAGGGAACCACTTGATAGTATGCTGTACGTATGCTGGAGCCTTCAAATGCGCGTCAAAACTGACATTGCTTCTCGCAGACGCCCTCGCAATTTACTTGCTCAACCTCCTCCTCGCATTCCTTCAGCCAAGATTCGACCCATCTTTGCAAGAAGACTTGCTTGCAGACGAGATTGAGGGAGGTGGTGAGGATACGACTGCGACACTGCCTTCGCAAAGAGACGACGAATTTAGGCCGTTCGTCAGACGATTGCCAGAATGGCAATTCTGGTGGGTTCTGCGCAACCCCATGTTCTGGGCGCGATACTCATCTCTGCTCATCAATTCATGAAGGCTATCTTCGACGCGGGCCATGATCCTCGCTATACTCTGCACGTTCTCCGAAGTCACTGATGTACCCGTGTACTGGCCGATTCTGGTCGTGTACTTCCTCGTCCTATTCGCCCTCACGATGCGCCGTCAAATACAGTACGTTTCTCATGCGATTAAATTCCTGCGTGGCTGCTGACATCTTGCGAACAGACACATGATCAAGTATAAATATATTCCGTTCGATTTCGGTCGTAAAGTACGTTACGGTAGTCATTAGTCCGCATATTTGTAGTACGATACGTTTGAATGCGCCCTGGTTAGACGGTTCTAGCTGATTGTTTGCGGAATAGGAGCGCCGCTGCTGTTTGAAGTGGTCGCACAGCGTTCCGGTAATGGAGTTGTTCCGGACTATTATGGTTGATCATTCACCGGAGTGTGCCTGTTCTGCATGACTGTCCTGCAAAGGCTAGCGGATCATTTGATTCACCTAGCAGACGTTGTGCAGTACCCTATGGACATGCGTTAAGATACAGACCGCGCAAAATGGACACCTTGGGAGTTATTAACCGCGCAACAAACGGGCCGCAAGCAATATCGTATGCAGATAAACGACTCATTTGGACCTTGGTATACGTACGCGAGAACATATCATGCGAAGCTGCAATAAGTGTCCGGAACAACCCCCCCCTTTCAACAAATAACTGTTCTAGCTGCCTAGAAGATGAAGGGCACAACCGCCTTTCGCTCAGAAGGATAATTACGGAAGCGGCTGTGGTACCATTTGTGTCCCTTATACGCCCGCGGCAGCATGAAGAACACTTCTGAGAGGAAGAAAAGGTATGGCGGGGAGAGCGTCGCCAATAGCTGGGCAAAGGAAGCGAAGGACGGGAGAGGAGCTGCCGCGAGAGCAAAGCCTAGCCATTCGTACCACTCGCAGAAGTAGTTGGGATAAGAGATGTACTTGTACAGGTAGCCATGCGGGATTGCATAATGCTCCTGGTTGCCCTTTCCGCCGTTTCTGTCGTCGTCAGCGCGGGCCTTCCCCTTAACTTTAGCTTTCCGACGGATGTTGAGTAAGATCTCGTCGTGTATGATGTTTCCTGCGAGACCCGCCGCCCACATGCCCACGCCGACCCAGAAGAGTGGGCGGGAGAAGGCGCCAGCGAGGAACGCCTGTGCTGCGGGCGAGGAGAGATAGGTGCCAAGGAGCGAGCCATTGACGGAGTTGAATAACACTGCTGAAAGAGGGACGACAATGTGCGACTTGGAACGCGAAGGCGTGCGAAGAGGTGAGATGATAGCTCGATTCAGATAGTGGATGAGGAAGAGAGCCGAAAGAAACGTCGAGGGATGCGTGAGCGTCAAGGGTGGGGATGATCCGCCAGACAAGGGAGCTCTGATATATGTGTAGATGAACATAAGCGGAGAGACCAGCTCCATGACGATCCATGACTTGATACCTAATTTCAAGTGAGTCGAAGAAAGGCACAACTCATAGCACTTACTTACCGTCCACCAAAAGAATGCTAACCTTCGAGGGCGTGAACCGCCCGAACGGAGCATCAATAAAGAATGTCACTGGGCACACCAGCGGAGGAATAATGGCAAACAACGTTCGCGTCGCTGTTCGTCTCGTAGTCAGTGCGGCCACAATGCCTACCAAGACTTTCACGCACCATCGTACCAAGTCCTCGCTCTCTCCACATCAGACATAATCAAACTTGTGCAGCAGCGGTTTATTGATTGCGTGGACGTGATACGGACCGAGAAGTGAAGATGCCTAGCGCGCCGGCCACACCGTCAGTGTATGTTTGCAAGAGCGCGTCGCGGCGTCTAATAGGTCAACGCCTCTACCTTCGTTCACATCGTCGGTCTCGCTCTTCAACAACGCACTACTGTATCAGAAATTGAGAATGGGGAGTGCAGCGTCCAAACCAGCTCGTCATTTCTCAAAGTCGGTCAAGCCCAAATGGGCTGGTACGCGTACTACAAACCCCAGTGAGGCCACAACTTCTCAGTCCGCCATGCCTCAAGCATCGGAGATTAGGAACGAAGGTAGTACCTTACAGCTTAAAGCTTCGTATGGATCTAATCAATTAGAAGCTATTGAACGAGATTCAGTGGATCCACAGTTCTTGGCCAACCTGAGCAAGCTAGGACAGGTAAGAGTAGATCATCACATGCAGACCATCCGGCCAGTGAGTAAATACAACATGTACGTTGATACCAGGATGAGCTCAGAACACCTCTCAGGCCGCAGATCGCGCGCAACGCATCATTCAGAGCAGAATGGAATCTGAGGTTGAGGCCCGCTCCGCACGCCCAAGTCGGAACCACCTTCTGGCAACTTCTCTCCTCGATCTATTGCATGAACGACAGACCGCCACGAACAGCGAGCAACTTCAAACGCTTACCGATCAATACGATATTGATCTTGCAAGGCTTGAGAGCGTGGCACGATTCGTGAACGGTTCTAGCGTTGAGGAGGGATCGGTTAAGAAAGTGGTCGATGACGATGGGGTGGAGAGGATCACCATGAAGGTACGATTCGTCCTTGTGTCTCAGATGGTTGCCTCATGAAATTGTTTCGCTCAGGCTGCGTGGAAAGATCCCAAACTCAACGAGAAGACTCCGTAACTGCCGTTCAACAGTACCGGTCATTCTGGCTGCTCCTGCGGATGTTCTGGATAGCCACATTCCCGGCCAGCGGCTCGACAGACATTCTGGAGCATTGGAAGCCCATCTGGAGAGACGAAGCGTCGATATCTCCAATTGGCCTCTGCCGTGCATCAGGTCAGCGACATGCTCTTGGGGTCACTCTCGACGATACGACAAGATGTCCGGAATGGCACGTATTGTATTTGCTGTTTGCTACTGCATAACGTAGGTCTTCGCGCCTCTGTCAGGCACTGTCGCTCAGCGCTAGCAATATGCACTTGCCGTCGTTAGATCTCATGTCCTCGATTGACAGACAATGCGTTACGATGACGATTTCCCTTTCCTTCCAAAGCTCAGACGCACGATTGAGACGTTCGACCTGCATTGTGAAAATATATGTCGGGCTAACTTGCTTGGTTGCGCAAACTACCGATCCTTTGCCGCAGTCACAGTTGCCGATATGCAGGTGTGGCGTGGACCTCTGACTCGTGTCTGATCACTCCATGAGTATGCGGCCTCCGCAGAAACTGGTTCGCACTCATGCACTTCTCTGAGATCGTACGCTGGTGGAGGAGGAAAGCCCAGTTGACTCGATCATGGCTCCCACGACAAATTTCTCTGCAAGGACCAGATTATTTACCACAAGGGGATCTGGCAATAAGACTAAAGAGTTCAATATCTTTCACTAGCCCACTCCCAGCTATCTCTGTCTTTGCGTTCATCCCAGTTTCTGCCCATCAAGCGGTCACTCAGTATCGTTCTTATACCGTCTTACATTCGACCTCGAATCATTCCGCATGCTCCCATTCTTTTCTGGTCCTGCCGAGGCGTCGAAGGCATTACAAACTGTCTGCAGTGTCATGGCAACACTAGGACAATAGGCTGTTCCGCATATCGTGTCATGTGAACGCGTCCTGCAGCATCCGCCAGCTCGTGGTCCTCCGTTTCTCCCAGCCCGCCTCTCTCGTCATGCCTTACGTCTACGATGGCGACATGGAAGCCTGAATCGTCCATATCCGCGTCCGTATTCTTCCTGCGATCCATAACCTTGATTTGTGGTACTTGGACGAAGCCACATTCGACGGGGATCAGGTTCCATATTACAACTTCCTCTGTCCCTGGCAGCAAGATGGGTATCCGGCCGCTCCGTAAGCCTGCCACAATGAAGCTGTCGGAGCTGTCCGCCTCGAGATGGATGACGACGTTGGCAGCCCGATCTGGACGCTGATTCCGGATTATTAAACGGAGTTGAATTGGAACGTGGAGCTTCGCAGACGGTGGGACGTCCATTAGCGCGATAAGCTCATCTGAAGGTGGATGTAAAGCAGGCAAAGGGAAACGAGTGAGCGATAGAGATCCATGGCGTCCCTCAGGAAGAAGCCTGAAAAGGAAGTCAATTTCCAATCATAGATTATTAGAAGAGGGTTTTGTTACCTTCTCCAAGAAATTTCGTACTCCCCGGGAGCTCTCACTCCCGCACTCCGTATTTCATGGTCCCCGGCTGCTAGACTGAGTCGGCAATGGTCGCAGAACTCGTCTCCAGGCAGCCAATCTGCATAACGCTGTATGAGATGCTGTGGCAGAGTAATCAGGGAATGGCGTACCGGTCAGGTATTCCTCAAAATCCTGTTCGACAGAGCAGTCGACAACCTTGGCATGCTCACCGTCCTAATACACGATGATACTGGACCTCAAGACATATAAGCTGAGTAGAAATCGCACATACCTGCCTAACCATCTTGATACTCTCAACCACGATTCCTGAAGGAGCTGTGCAACGCCATACGGTGGTTACAACCGCTTCCCCTGCATCACCGTCGTCCCAGAAATCATGATCATACGTCCGGAGATCCGCTAGGCCTGGTCGTGGTGCAAGCGTGCTCTTGTAGACCACCCGCTGCTCAGTCGCTATCGGCTCTGTAAGTGGAATGGACAAAGTGCACAACGTCTCGTCCCTATCGATAAGCGACGGCGCTGTAAGACTTTTTGGCGACGCAGGACTGGTGGGCTCCGCAGTGGACGATGTTACGCGCGACTGCACCGAGATATCAACGACTCTGTCGTAAACGCTGCCTGCACTCGTGAGATAGAGGGTGACTGTGGTGCTGACACCAGGGCCGATCACACCAAGCGAAACGCCTTTGATCAGGCTGGCAGAGCGTTCGTCTCCAATGCTGATGAAGTCCTCTATGAAGAGCGGCATGAGACATTGGTCAGATCCAGCGATGATCGGTATATTGAAAGCTCACCAGGCTCGTCAACATCGGTTGGTTGAAGGAGGGTATCGACGATCATATCCATTTCTCGTTCATCCATGTTCGTCACATTGATGGCGATGGGGTATTGTTCGCCGACATATGCAGGAGCATGATGTGAAAGGGACACACTGACTCTGTGTGGCTTGTAGTGTATACTGATTGTAGAGTCCATAACGTTTGCACAAACTCGAGGATAATTGCACACTCACATCATAGAAGTATAGTGATCTCTCCGTATGGGGACAAATTTGACTGGATCTAGCGAACTCAGCCAATTGGGGTATCCAATGTCGGGGTGACGAGAGTGGGAAGGTTGTAGGGGCAAATCTATTCGCCAATTCCCTTCTGCGATGCGCAAAACTACTTTGATGACCTGGCAGAACAGCGTTGTCAATATATGACCAAAGCTGAGACAAAGAAATGTCGTGACACACCTTAATTACTGCCGGCATGTCAGTAGAGACTGTACCAACGAAAACCACTATGCCGCGTGGGCGCCAACGGAAGGATGCCCGAATTTTCTTGCTTTCAACATCGTCGGCTGTCTGGCCTATGTGGCCTAAGTCGACTTCTTGGACCAGAGGGATGTTCTCCATAGAATCCGCCGATATCTGTTCAACGACGATGGGAGGAATATCCGCAGAGAAATGTATCGTCGCTGATGAGAAGGGCAATGCGGACAAAGACACGTTCTCTCTCGCCATGAGCGATATCTGGAATGCGGCAGCCTCGCCCACTATTGCATCTGGTTGCCAGAAGATAATCGAGGAGTTCACTAGAACGGATGCATCAGTGAACTACAGACCGATATGTACGATAAGACACACATATGGGCTGTGAGTCGGAAGAGTCTACGACCAAGGTCGCCTCCGTTGTAGAAGGCACGCTGCTCTGGCAGTGGCACTAAATTGTCAGCAGGATGTCGTGTATCGGGCTACGTCTGTCACTTACCTTTAGCGCGGCTAGCATGTCCTCTTGAGTGGAATCAGGGTCATCCGATTGCGTCCTGATATCTGACAGAGATATGAGCAATAGCAGCGATCCTTAAGAGCATATGGCACGTACCATGTCCCAACATCTCAATCAGCAATCGCACACTCAGCTCCACATCACCCATCTTCCGCGCGCAAGAATACCACGTTGATAGCAGTGGCTGCAACAGAGAATCCCACTGTTCCCGTCTATACGTTTTCGCAATCCGCTCGAAGAAACTGAGTTCAGCGCCGTCGTCAGCCATCCTTCTCAATGAGAGAAGTCAGAAATCGCGAACCGGACAGCCATGTCGAACTTGCCCGACTCGTAGTACGTGTGTGCGATCCCGTATGCAATCCAGAGTGTCAACCGTCCCTGGCCTTGGACGGTCGCGGGGCTGTATGCCTTGAAGAGCTCATAGGCTCTCGTATACAGCTGTCGACCAATGTGTTACTGCCTCATAGTCAACGTTGAAGGGAGTGCATCAACATACCTCCAAGATAACCGCAAGATGCTCCACCTTCTTCTCATTCGAGAACCCAGGAGCGGTCATTGTCACTTGCTGCTTCGCCTAACCTATCGTGAGTGACCTGACGCACCCTATCCTCATCAAACACTCACTTCGGCATCTAGAGCAGCCAGAAAGCGCTCCCGTCTGCGCTCCGTGCAACGCGCAGCCATGTAGTAGTAGAAGCCAGGATGCTGCAGCGCCTGCGCAGGGTTCAGTCCGAGCACCTGCATTGCCTCCACCTCGAGCACGCTCCGCTGGTTGGCATCGAGCGCTTGTGCTGCGAGCACTGCAGCGGCTGCGGCGGGTGGGGACGTCGAAAAATGGGTCGGTATTTTGAGCGTCGAACGCGTGCCCTGCTCGAGCAGTTCCGCGAAGGCGCGATGTCTGCAATTGGCTGCCGTTAGGCGTAGGTATTAAGGCAGTCCTGAGACGAGACTGACTGTCTCGCGAGCCAGCTCCAGAACTCGTACGTCTCCTCGCCTATTCCCCAACCCCGTGAGAAGTCTGCAAATTTGCGCATGTGGCTAGTATGCTGTGCGAGTGCGAGTGCGTGCTCATTGTTATACAGATACAGCTTGCATATCTGGAGGAACAGTGAATTCGATGATGGCTGTCGTTACTGCGTGCAGGGCATACTTTGAGGTCGATACAGTCGGACAGCACCTTTGCCTCTGCCCAACGCTTGGTACGAGGGGGCAGGATCGCAGTCGACCCGAACATCAGGAGCAGCGTCGAATATGCATCCTGATAGTGCCTACCAAATGTGATGAGCAAAGCCATCGAATATACAAATCGCAACATACTTCAGCGCAACCTCGTCCTCTCCACGAAACTCCGCAAAGCATGCCATCTTGTACTCGTATCTGACCGTCCAGCCCTCCGGCCTGAGCGGCCGTGCGGCCGACTTGCTCCCAGCTAGGCTCGGTGCAGCATACGACGTCCCTGCCTGGGAGTGGCGATTGCGCTTTCGGCGCACGCGCTTCGAGTGGTTCGTGTAATACTCCAGGGCGGGCTCGTACAGAGCCTCCTGCAGGCTGATTGGGTTGAGAAATGAGCACTAAGTGCAGATCCACCGTCGCACCTGCGTACAAAATCGCCGATCTCGGCCTGCGATACTGGACTCAGCACGAAAAGGGCCGCCCGCGGGTCAAGCCCGCTCTGTCTCCGGATGTATGTTAAGCGGCCGTCCAACGACGGGTTGTCTGCACTAATCAGATGATATAGGATCCAAAAAGGACCTGAATTACTTACCCAGCATCCGTCTACTCGCCAACAGCACCACCGTCAGCTTGACTCCCCGCTCGCTCGTTGACTTCTTCCTCTGCGCAATCTCCGCGCACAGCTCGTTGTCCCTCATCCGCTCCTCTGCCTCTCTCTCGTGGTCTCCATCTCCAGTGTCAAGCGGGGAATGCGGCGCATTTTGAGAGGGCTCGAAGATGTGCATGAACATGACGAATACGGACGGGACGAGCGTGGTATGCTTGCGGACCCATATCGGCGCTATGAGCCCGTCCGGGTAGAGTGGAGATGTAGGGGTAAGCGGAGACAACGGCGAATGCGCGCTGGAGTATTGCGGGTCGTCCGGCGGGACGAGTTTGCGCGGCGGAAAGCGCACGTCCTGCTGGTGGCTCTGTCACTGCATGATGCGGGAAGAGTATAGATGCACACCTTGTCGACAATCACGACCTGAAACGTCTTGTTTCTCTCTGGCTGCCAAATCGCAACTTTGCGTTGGTTGAGCAGCGCTTCGCGCAGCCGGTACGACAGCACTGCGAACGGATCGCGGCCCTCGCCGGGAGGTTGTGGAGGATCCAGTCCACCAACAAACATCCTCGGAGCAAGCTGTACAAGAAGTTCTGGAGGATATGAGTTCATGTTGTCAATCCAACATACCGCGATTCAGAAACGATAATTGTGGCAAACATTGTGGCCACACGCGTGGCAGAGGTCACGTGACACGCCCGGAGATTGACAATGCAAAAAACATCATGAAATCACTTGAAACAAAGCTTGAGATAACAAGAAATCGGTCAACATCTTCAATCTAGAATCCCTTCGGTATGTGCTATCATCCGAAATGCATGTTTGCAGTGATAAACGTAGGGCTTGTGTATTTGTACAGGTTGACGACATGACGACAGTGCTGCATCACGGAATAGCTCTTCCAGCTCTGATAGCCTTCGCGGCTTCGCTCTGCGCCTCGTCGCGTAAGTACCGAGTATAGATTGGTGCGTAATGTTCTAAATCCTATCACGGAAAGCGTTAACAAGCAGTATCCATATTCCTTGAAGGCAAAATTAATGCTCACGCTAGACGTCTTCACTACACTATCCCTCTTCTCGAGGTTCTCCGCCCATTCCTTCCACCCACCGCCGACTGCTTCTCTTGTGTACCCACGGTGCTCCCTTACGATATAGTCACGAACGACCCACGGCGCCACCACAACGTCAATCATGCTGAACTGTTCCCCAAGGAAGTAGGGACCCTTCGCCTTCTCGGCGATCGTCCTGAGCGCCTTGTTGAACTCCTCAAGGTAGGCCTTCTGCTTGTCCGGTTCCTGCGCCTGCACCAGACGGTGAAAGCCAGGAATGACATTCTTGGAGACATGATCGATCCAGAGGCGCACGTAGGCACGCTCGAATGGGTCGACTGGGAGGAGGTGAGGTGCGTGATCGGGGTACGCGTCCTCAAGAAACTCGCAAATAATCAGCGACTCGGCGAGCGGCCTGCCTTTGTACTCGATGGCAGGGACCAAGCCCTTGGGGTTTATGTCTGAGAAATGATCACCATGAACGTTGGGTAAAACGGAGGAACATTCTGACTAACCGAGAAAGTACTTCTCCTTTTTGTATGGATTGACCTCCTTGTATTGGTAAGGTATATTCTTTTCCTCCAAGCTAATCCACACGCGCTGTACGAATGGGCAAAACTTGCACACGCACTCAGCACTAAGAACGGTGATAGCTCAATGCACGAACATACCCATCCAGCCCAGAACACGAGGTCCTGTGGGTCCTGGTGCGCCGCAACCGTTTTGGCGGCGGGACCTGTCGCAACAGGATAGATGTCTTCGTCAGGATGACCCATGTTCGACGGCACGATGTTCGAGTATGTCCTCTATATAGCGTTGAGTTCATGCCTGAGTAATCTTCTTGCGTCATGCATCACGATGTGATCATCTGAGTGTCAGCAGCGAAGTGCAAGAGAGTGCAAGCCGACTTGCACACGGAAAGCCATGCACATGAGTCTTGGCCTGTGATCAAAGCCCACACGCGCGCGCGCTGCCAAGGCTGCCCCAGCGTCCCAACTGGCTCACACCATCGCATACTGCCTCCACAGCCTCGGCCTTCGCATTGTCCTACAACCGCCATATTCACCGACCGCTCTGCTCTCTCGCTCGGAGCAGCGAAGATCTGCAGCGCAGCTCGGCCGCCTCCATCTCGATAACCGTTCACGGAACGAGGAGCGAGGGTGCGCAGAGGCTGGGTGGCATACATGCGAATGCGAAGCCGGTGAGTCCGCGTGCATCTCGTTTATAGATGTACCAACGAAGCGTGCGCTCGCGTTGCGTCTGGGCAGCCTGCGTCCGTCCGCCTCTGTCCAGAACGCGGACGACGACCTGTTTTCGATGGCGATACGCCGCGTCTTACAACCGCCATCGCCCTGCGACCACACAGCAGCCCCTATGGCGGTCACAACCACGGGTACGCGCTGGCAGCCCGACCCTGCTCTCACAGACACATCGCGGCATCGACGCCTCGACGCGATGCAGGGAAGATCCGAACATCGCACGAGACGACCTGCACGGACACGGGCTTCAATTCCGAGACGTGCGCGATAGCCCAGAGCGGACCTTCTGCGGCGCGAATGCATCAGGACGGTTGATTTGTCTGCGGTGTATGGATCACGCGCACAGAGGAAGCCCGAGTGGTCGGGGTGAACAGAGCATCAGACCGAGAGCTCTCACGCCATAGTGAGTTCTCAATTCATTCATGCGATAGATGCACATTTCCGTCGAGCTTCGAATGTGTGGCGTTACGACTCGTCTCGCGGGCGGCCGCTCTCGACGTGTGGTGGGCGAAGCAGCTTACATGTGCGCGGCCTGGGCGCATTACGTTTCCTTTGGGTTTCTTATGGTGTTACAGAACTACTGTACACGCTGAATACACTGCATGGCGGTCCGGGTGTGACGGTCAGACGCGCGAGACTGGATGAACGTGGAAGGTACGGATCGCGATCCGCGAGTGGGGAGCGATGGCGCAGCGCGGATCGAGCACGTCGGATGATGGGACTGCATGCGAGCGGTCTCCGATGCAGCCACAGAAAGCGAGGGTTGGCAGCCCGGCGTGAAACACGGACTGGGAGGAAGTGTACGGGCATACTGGGAGGCGAGGAGAATGGGGTGGACTAAGGAGATATGCTGGTCGGGAACCTCGACGTTCAGCTAGCAGGCGATCCTGCGCGCGTCATTCACGCTACACATGCGGCTCGGGAATTCCGCGTGCGACGTCCGACCTGGCAAGACAGCAGGACGGTGACCAGCGTGGCGGGCGCGTCATGCGAGGACGACGTCCGTACGCACTCCACCCAAACAGGGCCGAATGGGTTGCTTCTCGCGAGCCCGGGCACACGGCGATGCGCGTGCCGTTGTCTCCGTTGGGCGATGCGCCGGTGCCAGCTTCGCAGACGTGCTGCAGATTGGCCGCTGTGTGGCACGTTGGGACCATCTCAACACCATTGGGCTGAAAAGTGCGCACCGTCCATGTCGGTCTCACGGAGCCTTGTACAGACCGAGCTGACGCATCGATCCACAGACGCATTTCGTACGCGTTACCGCCGAATGCTGCTGGCGACAGGAAACATTGTCGAGTCAGCACTCTGTAGACTGTGGGGCGATGCGAGCTCGACGCACCTCAAGCTCGTGAGCGCGATGCTGCCGATCCCGAGAGCCGGGTATCGCAAGTGCCCGCTGGGTTGGGACCACCCCCGCATTCCCAGGCCAGAGTCCATGACTCGCACGTAAGGCGGGCAGAGCACCGCCTTTCCGACTTCGCCGTGTCTGGACTTCTGAGAAGGATGAGTATGTGATGGGACTGATATTGGAGAAGGTACGGGCTGGGATTCTAGCCCTCTGCAGACAGTTTTTGGGACTCATGCCTGGCTGAAGCGAGTCATCATTTGGCCGCAAGATGATCGGACTGGGAACATCTTGCTATGCGTCCCACACCCCTTACGGTAAGTCCGGTTTCATGAAACATCTGACTCAAGTTGGCTATAATAATGGGGTCACCGATTGACAGCTGTGCATAAGAGAAACGCTAGTGTCCCAGGAACTTGAACACCATATATCGGAGACAATGGATGGACCTCGTGAAAACTGTGAAAATTATGTATGGTGCTGTCGTGCTTTGCATGTATCACGGATGTATACTCCGGCTGGCCGCCACATATCCATCCGTCACACATATCGAACCGTGCAGGATCCAGACTTGATAACGTCGCAACCGGAAAGCTTCTCATTGCCCGTAAGTGCTTCGACATGATGAGCCCAGTGGCGACAGAAGGACCAGAGGGCTCATCTGACGACCCAGAACATACGAATGCACGGCGAAGAAGGTCCAAACGTGCTTCGTTGAGTCTCGGCCCACAAGGATGGTGCAGAGCCATATGGACATGCATTGCATCCTCCGTTCTTCGCAGCCCATCTTTCGCGCAACATGCAGTTTTGATATCAAATGAACATCATGAGCTTCATGATGTTACTAAGATATCAGCTAATCGACATGTCTTGCGAATGTAATGCGGTTCGGATGTGTCTGAAAATATCAACAGACCTGGGGTCCCTGGGACTCACCTTTGAACTTTGTGTGATTTCTTTGCATCGTGGCGTCCACAAGAATATTGCTCAGAAAATTTCGCTACGTTCCAGTGTGGTACAATCTTGTATCATTTCAACATCAGAAGACTCTGATTATGGAGAAATACAGGGTACCCTTTCGCCTTGAATCCAGTGAGATTGCACAACAGTGTATGAGAATAATCGGAACTTACCAGGTCAACGAGGCCTTCTGCTTACATGAACTTCCATGCCTAGCCCGCAATGGAGCATCATGACTCATGGAGTATGGCGGCGCCTTGCATGAAGCAGACACGGAGATTCTCAAGAAGTCATTCTGTGAGCTTCCATTGGCATAGCTGATGCTGCCGGTTCTGAGTAATCCTGCAGCCTGCCACAATCAGTGCGTTCAATAGAGCAGGGCAGTGTACATTATTTTAAAGAGCAGTGATGTGATCAGCATACCGTCGAAAATCACACAGGCCAGTGCATTGGTGGAATGCACACTTTGGATCTCCTAGTTTCATCATCCGAAGGGACACCACGAGGCATGACTAGATCTACATAAACCAAACAATGCAGAGTCCAGGTGATCTGGGATCGATGTGGTCGTGAGATTGCATCCGTGAAGATGCGACTCGTCGAAGTTGATGCATATGCATCATGATCTTCTGATAGACTTGGCGGACATGGTCTCGGGTCCTCGTTACATCGGAATGTGAAGAAGAAGGGCGAGCGGGTTCTCACTCCGTCAATATTTGACCAAACAACTCACATGCACACACAATATTCATCCCGAGGAACCGCCTGCTTTCACAATGCCTCTGTCGTGACTCGTCCGCTCCTCTGCTGTCTCTCCCTCCCTCGCCATGTGTCCTATATCTCAATGAGGCAATCTTTGAATTCGTACTTCTCTGCCTGCCAACCATTAGTGCTACGCATTCACCTGGGCTGAAAATCGATGACCGTGGCGGCTGCAAAATGAGCAGCTTGCGGCATCCATGCATGCCTCTTGCACGCCTCTGCACAATTTCTGATGAACTGAGTCACCCTGTCACAGATTCTCACGTTTTCACCTCTGCACGTGACCAAGACATCACTTGACATCAGCGCTAGGCTGTCCAGAAAGGAACGAACCGGTACGCGAAGTACTGACAGTTCTAAGCGTCACGAAGGTTCAGGTCTAGTCACGTGACATATCACGTGATATACACACATGTGACAAGTAGTGCTGGTATTAGGTAAGCCTAACTTATACAGTAATATCATCCCACCTAGAAGCAACAATCGGACTTCGGAAGAATCCAAGGAAGGAGCCACACGCCACCGGAGATATGTCCTTAAGGAGTTATTAGTTCACATACACGAGGTAGATAGATAACACGCCACCGGAGATGTAGCCATTACAGGCAATACCATTCTCATGGTCTTACTAAGTAGTTCGGAGGTTCGGCATGCATGACACACGTAGTCTGACAGGTAGTGGTAACCAATCAGACAATGTTCATTAGCTAGCGGTTCTGGGGTATCAGGGTACCAAGGGTCCCTCCGCTCATGTATATAAGCCAGAGCTCTGAGACGCATAAGTCCCCCAGACTTATTCTCATCTCTGCTACACCTATTCATATAGTGTCACCAGCGCCCACTTGCAAGGCGCTGCTTTACCTTGATCATCTTCGTGTCCATCCTTACGTCGACAACAGTCAGTAAGTGTTTGATCATAAGGTCATAGGCTTAGTCGGCGCTCTGCGTCCTAAGTTTGTGATAGAAGAATAAGTCTGACATTACCTGCCTCGAGTGCCTGCCCAGCGTACTCGCCGCAGTGTTGCGTCTTCGCACGTCCACCCGCACGTTAGCGGTGTCATATCTTCACCTGACGTTCCATCAGTCGCCGACTCTACCAGCGTAAGCCACACCAAGGCATTGCGCAGCATCGACGGTGTCATCCGTCGTCCTCGAGCGAGAACTCCAGAAGAGTTCTACGAGCAGCGGCCCATAAGACCCCTGCCAAGGCCAGGACACATTTCTACGGGAGGTCGGACCCCTCGCGGCACAAGTTCAGTTTCTATTATCCAGACTCCCTCGGTCAGGCGACCGAGACTACCTGCAGGACCATCTGGTCCAGATCTCAATCAAGGGACATACATCGAGACCGCTACAGGGTCTCATTTCATTTATCCTCTCGCCATTTCCATCATCTCGACTCAGCGCGTCGAAGGCACCCTTCGACAGATTTGTATCCTACTCATCAAACGATACCGTCGTCAGCTTGACGACCACGACATCTTCGATCTTGAGCATCTCATACTCAAGCTCGAATCCATCCGCACTGACATCGCGGAATTCAAGCTTTCCTTCGTTCACCAACACGTGGTTTGCGACTTCTGCAACTACGTCCAGGAGAGGAAGCATCAGGGCGGAGAAGCTCGTTGGATAATCAGAGATATTATCCAGAAATATCGTCTAGGAATACAGGTCACAGGGCGACCTTTGCTGTAGATACGAATAGTTACTTTGTATATGTCTTCATCTGGCGATTCGAACAATCTTGATAACTTTGAGCAACTCAATCCAATCGGTCATACCTTCGATTATCTTTGGGATTCAATTCCACGTGTTCTTCGAGACAGAGCAGGCGAAGCATTTGCTACATACGAGGACACGTTCCACATCGATTACCACGACGTATATCACATATACGCCCTTCAACTCTATTCAGAATTTGATTGGAGGAACGTCGTGGTGCATATCTGCTATATCCCTATTAGAACCGAAGAACCCGAGGACTGTCTCACCGAAGCTTACAATAGCTTCGTCGACTGGCTCGAAGAAGTCGAGCGTATTTGCGAAATCCATCATAATCACCAGTGGCCTGCAGTCAGGGACAAAACCAGGTTTTTGTGGCAACCCTTCGTCAAGGTCATCTATCGAGACCTTTATTTGCTGCAAAACCAACGCTCAGGACGAGTAATTGCCCGACAGGCCACGATCACCAATAGACATATCGTTGAGTTCGAAGAACATCTTCGTGAAATAGAGGAAGAATTGTAAGATGGCGACCCCCACTGCACATGATCCCAGCTTCTCCCGTGCTCCATCTCTGGAGCTTCCCGCACGTCTCAATATTGTTTTGCAACCCCCGAATCCTATCATTCGTCAAGCCCTCGCCGACACGGCGCCTCCGAATGTGAATATACCCGAAAATGTGAAGAATTGGGTAGTCGATCTCATCACGAACGTGGTGGAAAAGATGCGTCAACAAACGGTGGCGCATTACGAAAATCTTATCCAGCGTCAAGCGCACACAATGGAACGTAACACCACGGAGTTTCACAATCGTACGGTCTTCTTAGATCAACATTGTCAACAATCCGAGTCTCGAATCGCAGACTTGGAGAAAACCTCGTCAGCTTTACTTGAGGAAAACAAGACCACTAACGAAGCGTTTGTGGCATTTGACGATGAAGTCAAGGATCTCAAAACAAGGACAGAAGACCTAAAGAAATCACATGATCGACTGCGCGCATGGGCATCTACTCAGGGGAGGAAGGCAGGGCAAGGCGGTAACAATGTCGACGACATGGACGACGACGATGAGCTGTCGTTTGGTCGCAAGGGTAAAGGCGTAAAAATTGACCAACCAGAAAAATATGGTGGCAATAAAGACGGAGTCAATCTCGATGATTGGCTCGAACAAGTCATGCTCTGGTTGAAATATACTGGACATACCAAAGACGAGTCCAAAATTATGTCTACCCTCTTGCTCCTGAAAGGAGGAGCACGCGAATACATGCGGCATTGGATTACTGAAATAAACGAAAACAACAAGACACCAGGAACTTGGGCGGAGTTTGTCGCTGAACTTCGCACGGCATACGAATCATTGGACAAGGATGACAAGAAGCGAACGGAGTTAGAAGCCTTCGTCAAGAAGGATCATCGAGACTTTCGAAAGTTCGCAGAAGACTTCCATCCAAAGGCAACCGGTACAGGCTTCTCGGATCAAGACTTGATCAAAAAGATCAAGAAACATATTCCGGAGAAAACGTGGCTGCTCATGCTGGCAGACACAACCAAGGACAACTGGCCCAAGAAGTGGACCGAGTTCCTTACATTCGCACTCCGGATATTCACGTCACTACAACGAGATAAACACCACGCCAAGGCCGAAACCAAGGACCCGAATGCCATGGAGGTTGACGCAGTCGGGAAGAAGGGGAAGAGTAAATCGGGCAAGGCGCGAAGCATACAAGATGACAAGTTGGTTTGTGCCAACTGCAAGAAGAACAAACCCACGTTCTTCAAATCGTCGAAACGTTTCGGCAAATATTGCACCGATTGTTTCAAATTGGACCATGTCAAGAGGCAGATTGAGAAGAAGAAGGAGAAGGAGACAGCTGCTAAGAAGAAGGACGGGAAGAAAAAAGACGACACCAGGAACAAATCCAAGTCGTCCAAGACGTGACAGGTGGTATCTGATTCCACTTCACCAGATGCAGAGAGCAGAAGCTCTGACACCGAAGAAGAGGAGAAGCCAAAGAAGAAGAGCTCTTCCTCTAAGACTAAGGGGAAGGGTAAGGAGACAGCTGCGCATATTAGCGACCGCAGCATCCACTCGGAAAGCGAGCCTGATGCATCCGAGTCAGACAAAGATCTCGCCGCGATCCTCTCAAGGCTCAGGCGCCTGAGGGCAAATGGATCCAATTCATCAAGGAAGGCGGGAGAAGGCTCTTCAAGGAAGGATCGGAAGGGTTTTCTCAAAGGGGATCTGTAGGCAGCTCGTCAGAGTCCCCAGAACATTATATAAGACCTGTACATTTAGCACCCGAATCAGACACCTTGTTACGGTTTCAGCGCTTCATGGTCACGTGACAGTTTACGTTGCACGTGGCACTTACTATTTATGGTTCATAGGTCTTGTGGACATATGCTAGGGTTAGCAGTTTTCGTTTTCACGATTTACTCACTCAGGCCATGCAAACAAGACCTTCGTGTTTCAGGTTTCTATTTCACCTGTACTAACATTAGCTCGCCAATTACTTGGCTCGCAGCGGTTAGTATTTGTCTCGGTCTATTTCATTTACCTATGAATAGCTGTAGGAGACCCCTTGTACTAGTACCCCAGACTATAGGTCTGCGACTATATAAAGGGGCGGAGCAGCAGCTG
>NW_024468535.1:130409-131803 GCF_001632365.1 Laetiporus sulphureus 93-53
ATCGTCTACTAGGCTTGACCACACTATAAACCCTGTTAATAGTCTGCCTGACTATTGGAGACGTTAGGTATACTTGGTACCTAAGTCTCCGTCCACGCTGTGGACTAGTACGTGTGAGAAAGCACACGTGGTTCTGAACGTTCTAACAGGGAACGCTTCATAACATTTGGAAGAGGTTTTTCTATAGGTCAACCTATTCAGGTTTAGAACCACTTACGAGAAGTGGGGTCTACTTGGACGCTACAGAAGAAACCAACTCCATCAAGTCCTCAAACAGGGGTATCCAATTCTAGGGAAACTCGGTGCACGTTGCGGCCTCTGCACCACTTGGAAAAACAGGGAGAACAACTCTGAAGTAGCTGTTGCGGCAGTACTTCGCCCGAGGAGGGAAAAACAGGGAGTACCACTCTGAAGTAGCCGTTGCGGCGGTACTTCGCCAGACAGGAGATTCTCGGAGAAGCGGAACCTGGGTACTTGTTGCGGCAAGGTACCCGCTGAAGGCAGTGTCGACTTGAGCCCCACACTCACCGGAGGAGCTGGGTATACAGAAGACGCCGGTTAAGGGCCACCGAAAAAAGGCACCCACACCTTGCCGAGGTCAGTTTTCAATCGAGAAAACGCGAATAGGAAGGACGATTGGTTATAGGCACCAAGCAGAGGAAATCAACAGCCAGAACGACCAAGCGCTCAAACGGGAGTAGGCAGGAGTTCGAAGTGACTAGCTGGGCACTTTAAAAAGCGAGCACAGGATATCCGAGGTCAGAAAAGAGACTAGGATTCCAACTGGTTGACGTTACCAGGCAAAAGACGTACGCAATTGGTTAAGGGCCACCAAAGATCAAAAGGCAGGAGTGCGGAGTTTTTGTTACAGGAACGAACTCAAGCACTAGCGATTACCCGTGTGGTAATCCAGAAGAGAAGCCCTCATCTGAGGCACACGTTGAAGACGTGCTAAAGCCCTTCCCAGGGAAGGCAATCCAGGAATCTTAGGACAAGACAAGATTCAAAACGACTACTTTCCGAGAAAACGATCCAGTCTCTGAGGAATCCACCCCAGAAACACGACCGGCGGCTTCTGACGAAGAAGTACCACCATTTACGCTCAGAGACGCCACCACAGAGGAATTAACAGACCTCTACGACAAAAAGTCGACAGAAGCGGTTCAACTTCGACTTCAATTTAGGCTAGGACGAGCCTACGAACCAACAGATCGCCCAAGGCTAGAGCAGCTCGAGGGTGAAATCGAAGAAATAAGACAAGTTCTTCGCGGAAGAGAAAACTTTGACGAAGAATCTTTACGACTCTTTGACGAAGCAACAGAACTTCCACGAGGAGAATCAATCCAAGTTGAACGACAGGAAGGGCGTTCACAGGAAACCGGTGGATTACAGCC
>NW_024468535.1:133113-138433 GCF_001632365.1 Laetiporus sulphureus 93-53
GACTCTGAGGATAACTCGGAGGAGTCGGAACAGGAAGAATCAGAATCCTCATCATCGGAAGAATCAGAATCTGAATCATCAGAATCTGAAGAAGTATCCGAACAAGAAACGGTTGTTCACAGGGTACGAAGAGCTCGCCCTGTTAAAACCAAAACAGTTCGCAAAATCCGGCGAACCAAGGATGAATCCAGTGACTCAGAAGAAGAGTATGTGGTCCGGAGATTCATCCCCAAGGAAGAACTCGCCAGAATACGACGGGAAGATGCACTCAAAATGCGAGGAGACCGTATCAAGAAACGTAACATGACGATGCCCCATCTCGACGATCTTCTGGAATTCGGAGATAATCCAGACAGATATGAATATGCACGTCGATATCCACCACCCATGGAGAAAGAAGATCCAGAGGGTTTTGGAATTGGGTGCGCGTTGGGATCTCGTGGCATCCAAATGAAGAAACGGTCCCCGAGGAAGTAATTATACGAGGCGATATCAAACGAGGAAGCGAAATATACCTCAATATCGTCTTCCAAGATTACGATGGCACCAGAACCAGAAGTATTCCAGCAAGAGCCTTAGTCGATTCCGGAGCAAAAGGAATGTTCATCAATGAATCATTTGCGAAGAAAGCAGGACTCCATCTTCTCAAATCGCAGAAGGAAGTCAAGATTCGTAGTGTCGATGGAAGTCCCATCAACTCTACAAACCAACGATTCAAAGGAACTGTTCGTGCAGGAACGTACGAATGGAATGATGACTTCCTTGTCATCGACTTAGGAAAAGAAGACGTGATCATTGGCAATACGTGGCTTCATGATCACAACCCAATTATCAATTGGCAAACGGGTGAAGTCAAGGTTCGTCAATATGTAGAAGACGTACCAAACGAAGAACCTTGGCCTTTCAAGAATCAAGACGCTGTTCGTCTTCCGATCACCAAAAAGGAGAAAGCCAAAGCCAAGCGAACCTTGAGAAGGATCGACTGGTCTGATGTCGATCCTACCCCAGAAGAAGCAGGAACCGTTGACTCGGACCTCTTGCTTGCATACATAAAAGGCGCACCATACTTAGAGGATCAGGAAATAGGAGAAAAAGAAGCTATTTTCGCCTATCAACCTGATACTGGCATACTCCAAGAAGTCACGCTCGAAGAAAAGGAATATCGCTCGGCCGGAGAAAGGAAGATGCAGTATCTTGCATTGCGACGAACGAATGCCAAAGAAGACCCCCATCAAACAAGAAAGAAAGATGGAGTCTTATGGAAGGCATCAAATAAGGCACAAGAACTCGCGCAAAAGAAAGCACTCGAGGAGAAGAAGAATTCCAAGAAGAAAGTGACGATACCATCGTATCTTCTTAAATACAAGCGGATTTTCGAAGAAAAGGCATCAGAACGGCTACCACCGCATAGATCCTACGATCACAACATAGACTTCAAGCCGGACTTTGTTCCTAGACGAGGAAAGGTCTATAACCTATCAAAGCCGGAAGAAGAAGCTATGAATGCCTTTATCGACGAAAACCTTGCAAAAAGATATATTCGCCCTTCGCAATCCGCAATGGCATCACCTTTCTTCTTTGTAGGAAAGAAAGACGGCGGGCTTCGTCCATGCCAGGACTACCGCTACGCGAATGAAGGAACGATAAAGGACGCCTATCCACTCCCACTTATATCGGACCTAATGGATCGACTCCGCCATGCCAAGTATTTCGCGAAGCTTGACATTCGTGGAGCATATACCAATGTTCGAATTCGACAAGGAGATGAATGGAAGGCTGCCTTCATCACCAAGCGAGGATTGTTCGAACCCACAGTCATGTTCTTCGGAATGTGCAATGCACCAGCAACCTTTCAGCGAATGATGAACGAAATATTCGCAGAAGAAATTGCCGAAGGATGGCTACTATGCTATCTGGATGACATCCTCATCCTTGCCGAAAGCGAAAAGGAGTTGGAAAAGAAGCTTGAACGAGTCATTAAGAAAATGGTCGACAATGATCTCTATCTCAAGCTAGAGAAATGCGTGTTCAAAACTACGCGCACTGATTTCCTAGGACTAGTCCTCCTCCCAGGACGACTTCAGATGGATCCAGCAAAAGTCAATGGGATCATCAAATGGGAAGCTCCGACTGGTATAAAAGGAGTGCGAGCATTTCTAGGATTCGCCAACTTCTATCGAAAGTTCATTCGGAACTATTCTGAAATCGCAAGACCCTTAATTGATCTCACAAAGACCAAGGGTGGGAATGTGTTCCATTGGACAAGCAAAGAACAAGCCGCTTTTGACTATCTCAAAAACGAGTTCGGCAAGGCACCAATACTGGTCATGCCAGACAAAGACAAGCCTTTTGTCATTGAAACCGATGCATCGGACTTCGCTACAGGAGCAGTCCTCATGCAGAAAGACGATAATGGTGACCTCCATGCCTGCGCATATTACTCCAAGTCGCTCTCCGATCCGGAACGAAATTATCAAATCTACGATAAGGAGCTTCTAGGAATCATCCGCGCACTCAAAGAATGGAGACATTATCTCGACGGAACAAAGGAGCCATTCCTTATACGCACAGATCACAAGAATCTGACGTACTTCAGGCAACCGCAGGACTTGAATCCAAGACAACGAAGATGGCAACTCTTCTTGTCTATGTTCAATTACAAGATTGTCCATACACCAGGACGACAAATGGTGCAAGCGGACGCGCTTTCACGATTGTCCGAATTAGACAATCGACAGGACAACGCGTCACCTGCAATCCTGCTACCCGACGATCTCTTTATTGGTGCTATCGATACAGATATGGCGGAACAAATCCGACAAGCACTAACAAAGGACCCATCGGTACTTGCGTACAAGGACGGCCTTATGGAAGAACTTCCAGTTCCACGAGGAATGACAAAGGACGACATCAAGGACGCTGACAATGGTTTAATCACCATCCACGGACGTGTATATGTCCCAAACAATACAGCCTTGAAGAAGGAAATTGTTCGGCGATACCATGAGGCCACTCCCCATGGTCATCCAGGAATCTGGGTTACGCACCAACTAGTGCGCAAAGATTTCTGGTGGCCAGGAATGTATCGCTTCATCCAAAGTTACGTCAATGGATGCGCCACCTGTCAGCAATCCAAAGCTGTTCGAAATAAGGGCAAAGTTCCACTACAGCCCATCGGCCCTTCACCCAATGCGCTACCTTTCAAGCAAGTTAGCGTGGATTTTATTACAGATCTACCAAAAAGTGAAGGCTTCGATTCAATAATGGTCGTGGTAGACCATGGGCTTAGTAAGGGGGTAATTCTATGTCCCTGCAAGAAGACGATCACGGCTTCGGAAACCGCCGAGCTATTCAGACGACAAGTTTGGAAACGCTTCGGGTTACCCGACAAGATCATCTCTGACCGTGGAACGCAATTCGCATCCAAAGTCTTCCAAGCACTATGCACTGCGCTCAAGATCAAGTCGGCTATGAGCACAGCCTATCATCCACAGACGGATGGTGAAACGGAGCGAATGAATCAAGAATTGGAGACATACCTTCGAATGTACTGTGCGGAGCAGCCGCATCGATGGAATCAATTCCTATCCGAAGCAGAGTTCGCGCACAACCTCCATATTCATTCAGTAACAAAGAAGTCACCATTCGAAATATGGTATGGCTACGAGCCCCGAGGAATGCCAGAATTGTTCCCTCAGGACGAGATTCCCGACGTGGATGCAAGACTCAAGCTTCTCAGCATGGTCCGCAAGGAGGCCACAGAAGGAATTGTCAAGGCAAAAGCCCGTGTATCTGCCCGGATCAAAGGAGGATCTCCGACGTTCAAGAAAGGAGACAAGGTCTGGCTGGAAGCCACCAATTTGAAAAGGCCTTACAAATCGAACAAGCTAGCGCCGAAGCGAGAAGGACCCTTCAGGATCAAGGAGGTTCTGGGACCTCTCTCATTCAAGTTAGACCTTCCTGCGACATGGAAGATCCATCCGGTGTTCCATGCGGCATTGCTCACGCCATATCGGCAGACCAATACACATGGGGAAAGCTATTCAACACCGCCTCCGGATCTTATCGAAGGAGAGGAAGAATTTGAAATCGAGTCTATAATTGGACACCGACTACGGCGCAGCAAGAACGAATATCTGGTAAAATGGGCTGGATATCCACTCAGCGAAAGGTCGTGGGTAAAAGAGACAGAAATGGGCAATGCAGGAGAGCTGATGAACGAGTATAAAAGGGAGCACAACTTGACCTGAATCCTCAGCCCATGCCCCAATGCCCGTTCAACATCCCGAGTTTCTCGAATCTGCTATCACCACTTTCGCGCATCTTATCGAAGTTCTCGAAGACGTCGAATCCCACTCTTCCCACGATCATCGTTACCAGGTCTTCCAGCAACTCGGAGTCTATCTCGCTATCAGAGGGGCTGGATTCGCCATCGAGGATCTTGCCGACTTCGACCATACCAACGTCGAGTTCAACACGACCCATCCAAGTCATGATGAACGATCTCATCGAGAGAGCGGACGACGTTCACGAAGTCCACCTCCTGAACGGCTTCAGGTCAACTCGACGACAGCCATATCTAACCCCGTGCCCCAGCGGGCTAATCAGAATTCCGTACCCGTTTCCATTCCAAACGGACCAGCCGAAGGTAACGCTAGAGGACGACGTCGATATCGACCTAGACGGAACATGGGGAACGTTCATGAGAATGAACTACCCAATGTACCTAACGGAGGAACTCCACCTGCCCCGGCTAGAGCCAGATCGACGCCGGACTATCCTAACAGCCGTCTACGCCGGCCTTCCAGTGGGAATCCTCCCACCATCGTACGCTCTAGATCATCCGCTACACTTTGATATCTTACCGGCAGCACTCTCATTCGCTCTGGATGCATTCAGTGTCGTACACGGTACCGTATCAAGAATAATGACAATACCAGTGGAGGAACGTACGGGAATGGCAAATATCCACATCATGGATTGGTACGAAGAAGAAGAACGGCTGCTCGAAGGTATAAGTAGCGGCCCTCCTTTCCCTCTACTAGACCATCGCCTCCTCCTACTCGAGTAGGAACTCTACGAGGAAATCTACCCTTGGGATAAAGAGAATCGCCCCGCTATACCACCTCCACCTATGTCGCTCAACATCCGTGTCACCACCACCGTCACTCGCAGCGCATCAGAGCCAGGGCTACTCATCGACAGTGACGGAGACGACATTCCGCTCCTGAACAACCTTAGCGACGAAGCACTGGCCGAATCATGGAGGAGTGCACGTTGGGGAAATGATGAAGACGAGACAGGTCGTTGGACGACGGGA